>NW_022990515.1:0-21902 GCF_902827175.1 Gymnodraco acuticeps
AACAAAGCATCATTACATTGAAATACTAAAGTGAAAGTCCTTCAAAATTGTATAAGTCTACTTAGTTACTTTACACCACATCACAACAGAGGGGGAACCCTGATAGAAATATATCCAAGATGGACGCTCATGTTGTACAAACACTCCCCGAAAAACCGCCTATTTCCTCCTCTGCAGGCTGACACAGACGCCACTGACCCCGTATCGAGAAGCCACAGCCGATCGCCCCTCGCTCTCTCTCTCTATCTCTCTCTCTCTCTTCTCTCTCTCTCTCTCTCTCTTCTCTCTCTCTCTCTCTCTCTCTCTCTCTCCTTCCCGCTCATCCTGCGTTTTCAGCAGTAGTTTCGATTGGCGATCAATACGGCACATGATCAACGCGGCACCCCAGATCATGATATCCATCCCCCTTCACTTAGGCCCCGACTATCTGGAGCCCACGTGCCTCCGGTTTCAAAGGTTTTTTTTTTGTGGAAGTTCAATGCCCACCACGCTCAGACAGACGGAGATTCGGGGATTGTCTGGGTGTCGAGTTCTCTCCTGACAGTCAGTGTGTCTCAGATGCTGGGTTTTGATCTGGAGAAAAGCTTCGGCTATAACCTCGACCAAAAAGGCGCCGCCTCGTCTTCCCACTCCTTGTTATATTTCTCTGCGCTTGTGCCATACACTTGCTCATGTAGTGAGCTAATGGCCGGCACATTGATCATGCTTGCTCGACCTCCAAATTGGGGTCAAACTCAAAAGAGGCCCCCGTCTCTACTGTGAGGAAAACAACCGCCAATTTCAGTCATCTGTGCATGTGTTTCTGGATATAACCCAGAATGTGTCCTCGCAGACTTCCTGTCAAAGCCTTCAGATGAGAGGTGTCCCTGTGAAGCAGCATTTCATGTATTCAACAAAACAACATTTCAAAACTTGTTGGATAAATCTTTTGTTTGCAAATCTTGATCTCAGTACGTCCAGTGTACAATAGGTGGGGGTGACCTCATAGTCTCAAACACTGCAACTAACCTTTTTCAGAAATACATATCAGAGACACCCGACTTCCTGCAACCTAGTTTGCCTTCGAGCGTCCTTCAACCCACATCAGGCAGAGGAGGAGGTCACCTAAAACCCCCTCTCCTCCCCCCTCTCACTCCCATTTACCCCCAGCAAGCCATTAACCTTTATGTAATTTCTTTAAGTGTTAGAAGTTGACGCTTGGGCCTCTGCATTTCGTTTCTCCGACACTTTCATTATCACAATAGCAGGTATATGAAAGTAGACAGGTGCAAACATGCATCGCAGCCCTCTGTCCTTGCTCCGCCGGTTGCCATGGAAACGGCTGATAGAGTAGGGTATCGATCGCTGTGTCCAGTCCCCCCCCCTCTCCGTCCTCCCCCCCCCCCCCCCCCCCACACCTCCTGAACTGACTTTTTTTCTGCAGTGATGGGCGTGGATCAATAGCCTGTATATTGTATGCTTTTTCTCGCCTCCATAATAGCAGAAAGAACGAGGGGGAAGAGGAGAATTGTACAAAATGTAAGCGCCGGTATTTACCGTGAAAGGAGAAGATTTGAGTCAAAGAAATTGATTAGGATTAAAAGGGAATACGGCTTGAGTCCGATGACACGTAGATACATTAAACTGGTTGTTTTTTTGGATGGAAGAAAAACATGGAGAACAGGGAGGAACAAAAAAGGAAAGGAAAGGAAAGGAAAGGGAAGTGAAGCAAATTAAAGGAAAGGAATTAATGAAAAATAAGGACAAGTAAAGGAAAGGAAAATAAAGGAAACTAGAGGAGAGGAATACAAAAGGAAAGGAACATAAAGAAAAGGAAAGAAAGGAAACAAAAAGAGAGGAAAGGAAAGGTAACAAAATAAAGAGAAAGGAAATGATGGGAAATTAAAGGAAATGAAAGGAGAGGAAAGGAAGGAAAGGAAAGGAGAGGAGATGAATAAAAAGGAAAGGAAAAATAAGGAAAAGGAAAGAAAGGACACGAAAAGAGAGGAAAGGAAAGGTAACAAAATAAAGAGAAAGGAAATGATGGGAAATTAAAGGAAAGGAAAGGAGAGGAAAGGAAAGGAAAGGAAAGGAGAGGAGAGGAGAGGAGATGAATAAAAAGGAAAGGAAAAATAAGGAAAAGGAAAGAAAGGACATGAAAGAGAGGAAAGGAAAGGTAACAAAATAAAGAGAAAGGAAATGATGGGAAATAAAAAAAAGGAAAGGAGAGGAAAAGAGGTAAGAAAAGGAAAGGTAAGAAAGGGAAGGGAAGGAGAAGAAACACAGGAAACAAAAAGAGGGGAAAGGAAAGGTAACAACATAAAGAGAAAGGACATTATAGGAAAGGAAAGGAAAGGAGTTGCAGGGGCACTCAGCATTCCTACTGTATTCCTAATACAGTCATTCCTAAATCCGCCCTCTCCCTCTCCCTGGCACACTCTGTGTACTCACATGTCACGGCACATTTACCCACATATGTGCGATTTTATATATCAAATCTTCCTTTCTTTAATTCAAAATACATTTCACAACCAGCCATTAGGGAGGGCCAATCTTGTGGAGCAACGTGACGGTGAAAAGAGGAGCCGGGCGGACCTGGGGGAGCTCGTTTAAATCTGGCCTGAGGGATCCCTCCAGCGAGGGGTCATGGTTGAAGTCGTGGAGCTGAGGATTTAAAGGTGGCCGTCCTCAAGGTGTCTCTGTCGCCCCGAGGCACGGTCATCACAACTCCGAGAGAGGTGGGAATAAAAGTGAAGCGAGGACACAAAGGCTTTGGGACACTTCTGGGGAAATTAGCTCACTGATGGTCAACCTCAGCTACTCCTCCAAACCCCCCACTCACAGTCCTGGTTATCCCCCTTCTAAACAACTTGATCCCATTCATCAGAATACATCTCACCATTCCTCCAATACTTCACTGACAACTGTATTTACATTTTCACTCCAACCTGCCAAGAAATACAACACATGCATCACGTTAATGCTCAAATTCTCCGATTCTATCCCCATATTTACAGATAAAATCACACAGAGGTCTAAAAACTAACAACTATTGTAATCTTGATGCATGTGAGATAATCAACCTATGCTATATCACTGTGCTGCATAACAACAAACTAGATATGGCTATGTATTAATGTTTTATCAGCTTGTTTGCACCATAACAACAGAGTTGATATACCATGCATGCCACTGAAGGCAGTCCTATATGTTTGTGTAGGTCAAGTTAAACACACCATTCAGCTGTGAAGGGAAAAGCTCAATTATGTTTTACTCCAACCTGCCAAACAATACAACACATGCATCACCTTAACGCTCAAATTCTCAGATTGTATCGCCATATTTACAGAGAAAATCACACGTAGACTGAGGTCAGGTGATCACAACTCAGAGAGAGGTGGAAATCAAAGTGAAGCGAGGACACAAAGGCTTTGGGACACTTCTGGGGAAATTAGCTCACTGATGGTCAACCTCAGCTACTCCTCCAAACCCCCCACTCACAGTCCTGGTTTTCCCCCTTCTAAACAACTTGATCCCATTCATCAGAAATCATGTCAACATGTCTCCAATATCGCACTGACGTATGCATGTGAAACACCCCTGCTTTCAGTTGTTATGCTCCCCACAAATGGAATAAGCTTCCAGAAAGCCTGAGGTCTTCACCAACGCTGAGTTCTTTTAAGTCGAGGCTAAAAACATTACTTTTTACAGCTGCCTACCCAGAAGCCTTTTAACTTGTTTTAGCACCTACCATATTTATTTACAGAGGAAATCACACGTAGACTGAGGTCAGGTGATCACAACTCCAAGAGAGGTGGAAATCGAAGTGAAGCGAGGACACAAAGGCTTTCGGACACTTCTGGAGAAATGAGCTAACTGATGGTCAACAACCTGGGCTTAGCTGCAAACTAAGGCTCCGACTGTATTGATATTACACTGACGAATGAATGTGAAACACCTTTAGCTGGGGCTCATTTTAGGTTTTGTCACCTAATTTTCCTCCTAGTATACTGTACAATGCATGGGTCCACATCAAGGGATCTTAAGAGTGACCATGGGGGCAGCCTCATTTCTTTTTATAGTGTTTAAAAGACTACACATATGTCTGAAAAAACACTTTACAGTAATATCAATTTAACATAACACCGGCAAAGATAAATCGGTCGGCAAAAAACTAGATAATAACATTTAAATCTTAACGCTTATGTGTTAATTATCAATGCTATGTGTTGTGCTGCACCTACTCATAACAACAAACTAGCTTTAACTATGTATTAACGTTTTCTATCAGCTTGTTTGAACAATAAAAACAGAGTTTATATACCATGCATGCCACTTAAGGCAGTCCTATATGTTTCCGTAGGTCAAGTTAAACACACCATTTAGCTGTGCAGGGAAAAGCTAAATTATGTTTTCACTCAAACCTACCAAGAAATACAACACATGCATCACCTAAACGCTCAAATTATCAGATTGTATCGCCATATTTACGAGTACAAAAAACATGTAGACTGAGGTCGGGTCTATTTGGAGAGTCACATTGTCCGTTTTCCTCCTCTAGCGCCAGGCTGATATCATATACAGCTTCTCCCCCTACACACATATGTCAATATGTTTGGTCTTCACTGGGAGGAATGTGCCCTGAGGCTCCCATATAAAATTAGCAGACCATTCCCATGTTGGCTCCCTTTCATGCCCCCACTTGCAAAGCGGCCGACGCCACTGTATCAATAATTCAGCCACAATTTAGCTGTAGTTGGGCCACATGTTACGGGTCAGTTGTAACAGGCTATATTGCCACAGGATGCCGGATCTGTCTTGTTGGGGGTTTGTGGTCAAATGGCCTCATGTCCTATAGCATTGTGGTTTAACTGGCCTACATGTACGCCAGCTGAAGGCTGTCGAGAGCTTTGTTTACAGGTCTTTAAAATACCACAATGCGTCATTTTGAAAGCAACTAAAAAGGGTCAGTTCGTCCAAATGACAAGAGTACAAGTCAATGTCAAAGTAACGTCTCTATATACCCTTTTTTATGTGCTATGTTACGTTTTGTTGCTTGTTTTATATTGTTGTATTTTCATTGTGTTGTAAAGCACCTCGCTGGATGAGTAAAAAGGACATGGATTCGGGAAAAGGACGATGATTTAAAAAATGACTTGAAGCACAGCTCAATGAAACCAAACAAAGAAAAGCTCATGATTGGTTTTGTCTGCATTCAAGTAGAACTTGACTAAATCTCAGGGTAAAAGCAATGATCTGCAACTAAAAGGGTCAGTTCGGCTAAATTACAAAGTGTATTGTTTTAATGTATTTCCATTGTATTGTTGCTCATTTTATTGTTGTGTTTTCATTGCCTACAAGGTGCGTTGAGCAACACACAAGTACACGTAAAAGCATTTTGGTTTATGACTCTCAGAGGAATTGCTGTTAAAACTGTTGACTGCGTGTTCTGTGGATTAGTAACAGCAAAAGATTCTGGAAAAAGACGATTTGAAACATATCATTTCGGTGCCTTTAGCACCACAAAAGAAACCAAAATGATAAACGGGTCATGACACATGTTACATTTTATTTAAAGGTCACCTATCCTGCTACTTTTAGGCAATAGCATAGGTCTCACATATATACAATATATAAAAAACATGTCTATGAAGTGTTTTGCTCCAAATACCAAACAGATCACCCATTCTAGCCATGCCTCATATCCCTCTGTTTCACTTCCTGTTTCAAAAGTGCTGATTTGGGTATAAAGCTTTAAATAAGGAGGGGGCGGAGCTTATGCGGGACGCGGCAGCTACTGTCTAAACTAAATACTGCGGTGATGAAACGCCATATCATGGATTATCAAGGATCTGAAACAGTCTGGAGCTCAAAGGCTTTCTCTCTTGCCGGTTATACCACAAGGTGAGTTCCTTTTTACTTCCTGCTTCTTCACACACATGCTCTCCAGTACAGGTTAGCTCTGAGTGTTAGCGATGCTAATGTAAACACCGACCATATTACGTCCTAAACAGTCGGGCATTGTTTCTGATAGCAACGTTTCTGATTGGGCCGTGGGTCCACATTTCAGATGTTACGTCATATCGGACGCAAATCTGGATCAGCTCCGTTGTTCCCCGTTTTTAGAGATTTAGGTACGGAGGAAAAGAGAGAGGGTTTTATTTCCTGATGCTGCGTGAGTTCCCTGACACACCGGGGACACATTTATGTATAAAAGACATCAACAAGTGCATTTTGCTTTTTGATAGGTCCCGATAGCGGGTTTTGTTTTCTGATATTTATTTTCCATTTGTTAAGAATGATTAAAGAAAGGAGTCACGGAATCAGCAGTGACAATTTTGGAGAGGACAAAGTCATACAAGAATGGAAACCATCTGGATTTATATTGTACATATAAAGCACCAATCAAATCAACAAATAACACGTTTGTTTGTCTCCTTGAAGTAGCAATATACTGTAAACCTCATTGGTCTACAACAAGGGATCTTTAGAGTTACTACCTCAGCTTATACACGTACATAAATATGTTTACACCTCATTGATGATAGTCTTAATGTTACCTGTAAATCTTTGAGCAATCTCATGAGATAATGTTTCACTAACGACAAACTAGTCATGGTTATCTATTACTATTTTATTAGCTTTTGTGCATCATAAAAAATGTAATTTCCTCTACAATGACATTTTCTCATTTTTCATGAGATGAACTCAAAGATCTAAAACATTTTCTATAAACACAAAATAACCATTTCTCTCAAATATTGTTCACAAATCTGAAAGAATCTGTGATAGTGAGCACTTCTCCTTTGCTGAGATAATCCATCCCACCTCACAGGTGTGGCATATCAAGATGCTGATTAGACAGCATGATTATTGCACAGGTGTGCCTTAGGCTGGCCACAATAAAAGGCCACTCTGAAACGTGCAGTTTTGCTTTATTGGGGGGTCTGGGGGGTCCGAAAACCAGTCAGTATCTGGTGTGAGGGGTAGGGTTAGGGTTAGGGGTAGGGTTAGGGTAATGTTGTGAATCGAGTGGCCTGTGTTCGTCGTCCATAACATACGCCTGCCCATACCATAACCCCACCACCACCACGGGCCACTCAATTCACAACATTACCCTAACCCTACCCCTAACCCTAACCCTAACCCTACCCCTACCCCTAACCCTAACCCTAACCCTCACACCAGATACTGACTGGTTTTCGGACCCCCCCAGACCCCCCCAATAAAGCAAAACTGCACGTTTCAGAGTGGCCTTTTATTGTGGCCAGCCTAAGGCACACCTGTGCAATAATCATGCTGTCTAATCAGCATCTTGATATGCCACACCTGTGAGGTGGGATGGATTATCTCGGCAAAGGAGAAGTGCTCACTATCACAGAGTTATTCAGATTTGTGAACAATATTTGAGAGAAATGGTTATTTTGTGTATATAGAAAATGTTTTAGATCTTTGAGTTCATCTCATGAAAAATGGGAGCAAAAACAAAAGTGTTGCGTTTATATTTTTGTTCAGTGTAGTTTCATCTTATAGCTCCTTGACCTACAACATGATGAAGTCCACAGGTATAGAGTTCAGTATTGTACCTTGAAATAAAAGAAGTAAAAGACTTGGGTATTTCCAATTAAAAGAAAAGTAGAAAAATGCCACCCATGTTTACTGATTTATTTGTAAGACTCAAGTGCTCAACTGTGTTATTTGAAGTAGTGAAGAAAACAGACGGCTTACTTCAACCAAATCCTGTAAGTCTCTTAAAATATGTCTTTTTTACAAGCAGTGCAGAGCTATATGTGAGCCCATCAAGTTGACAACCAATTGACGCCTCACAACACCGCTCATCCTCCACCAGCACATTTGAGGATCCATACAATCCACAGCTGCCTCAAACAAGTCTTGGGGGATCTTCTCCCCCGCATGCATCCCACCAACACTGCTGCACGTCTGCCCTCCTGTCTTAAACCAGCCTTGGGGTGCTGGAGCTGCTAATCTGGCGCTATATAGCAGAAATAGAAATCCACATGTGTGTGTGTGCATGCTGGACGATGGGAGAGAAGTGGCTGCCCCTTCACCTTGGCGAGATGAAAAGCCCTGAAAGCCCGGAGAGCAGGAAAACACTGGCAGGGCAGAAGTCAAACTCCCAAGGCCATCAGCGAGAGAAAGAGGAAAATCTACCAAACTTTTTCTTTTAGCCCGCGGCAGATTCTCTGTGTGGTCAAACCGGAGACCTGCTGTGAGTTACTGTATGAAATGTAGAATCCACGCCATAGTAAACTTTTAGGCAACTTGTGAAAGGAGACTTAGTGAATCCCTTGTTTGTCGGACAGATGCTGTGTTTCACAGCCTGAGGTAATGGGTGTACTTTTTCATTTAGTTTTGGTCAAGCTGATTATAAGATGCATCTTTGTGCGCTGATCTAAAACACGTTTTCATTGATTATGTTATTTTAAAATGTACACTAAAGTCTGTACTCCAGCCTGGTATATCAGCAACACACACACACACACACACAACACACACACACACACACACACACACACACACACACACACACACACACACACACACACACACACACACACACACACACACACACACACACACACACACACACACACACACACATACCATGTATACATCACTTCAGGGGACATTACATTGACTTACATGCATTTCGTGGAGTCTTATCCTAACCTTAACCATAACCAACACATGCCTAATCCTAACCCTTACCCTAACCCTAACCAAGTCTTCACCCTAAAATTAATGATTCCCCTTATGGGGACCTCCAATTTGTCCCCATAAGGGAGGCGAGTCCCCACACGTGACTGTGAAGATTTAGGTTCCCACAAGTAGAGTAATGCTAGGCCACACAGACACACTCACACACACACACACACACACACACACACACACACCACACACACACACACACACACACACACACACACATTAAAGGCTAAATTGGGTTTTTCCATGAACACAGCGTAACATAATCGGGAGCTATGATGGTTTTTTGATGAGGATTTTCAGAAGAGATTTGTGTTTAGTTTGGTGTGCTCTCCTACGATGGCTGAGAGGTGAAATCATGTTATTAAATATTTCCATTAGGAGAAACGTGCTGCAGTTATAAAAAAAGAATGCAAATTTGATTGTGAAGCGTTTAGCTTTTGCAGCGCTGCGTTCTCTTTTAGTAAACTGTGTGTTTTAGCATGTGTGTGTCGTATTTGCATTGTTTTTGAAAGTGCATGCATTTCCCCTCATGGAAGTGGGCCACGGTGGCACAGTGGCACCTGTCATACATAACAAGGTTGAACTAACTTCACCATATTAGTGTTTCTGTGCTCATGCTTCAGAGGAGAACGCTCAGTGCTGATGTTTGGTGTAAAACTTTAATTCATTTAAGCCAAAGTTGTTCTCTAACTTTAAATGCATTGCTTATTCAATCACAGTAATGTTACAGAGAAGTCCGTCTCTGTTTAAAACGCGTTCTGTGTGTTTTTCTTTCACACAATTGGATGTTCGATGTTTACGGTCCAGTTTAATGTTTGTTTGACATCAGAAAGCAGTTCTTACATCAATCTGCTGAAGCTTATTTATGAGCTCACATTTAATCTGAGTTTAACACACCGGTGGGATTTTCTAATATTACAGTTTGAAAGCCGATCAAGTACAGTCTGAAACTGAATGTGGCGGGGAAAGCCTTTTACAGCGTTTAAACTAAAACATTACAAATATTCTCACACTAATCGATTTTGGATTTTTGAGTGAGGAAGACAGAATAGATGCAATTTTAATGTTTTAAATATATATATTATTAATTTTCAAAGAAGAGTATTCTTACATGTCTGAGTGTTTCTTTATCAGAATCCGAATTCCTTTACTCGCCTCACATCATGGACTTTGACGTTGTTACAGCAAAGGAGGGTGTAGATAAAAGGAAATATAATGTACGTAACTTACTAAATGAAGAAGCGTTAATAAAATCAAATAAAATCAGTAGAAATACATGGAAACAAATAAGTAGCAGCATTAACAACGTAAGTGAGGAAGCAGCCAATAATAAAATGAACTGTAAAATCAGATATAGCAGAATAGGTACTCTCGTCTACAACAACCAAAAAGCAGCTAAAGGTTGAACTGACCTGAAGTAGAAAGGCTTCATATTGTCTGCAGTACAATAAAAGAAAGACCCCCCCCATTATTACCATTATCATAAGAGACCGTTTAGTGACACCCATGCAGAGTATCGATACCATATCACAGGAGAGCACATCATGACATATCGCATTATTGATTATTTGTCACACCCCTTTGGTAATTAAGGTTAAAGACACGTGAAAATTGAACATTTGCCCTTCCTCGTGCTCCATCCTTTTGCTGCACACTGGAGAAACGCACATGTTATCTTGCCCAGCTGGAACGTGAAGTATCAAGACGACATGAATCGGACTTTTCCCGGAGTATTTCTTGACCTAAAGACAGTGGTAGGGTCAGGTGTTCTGGTTGAAATGCTTAGTTCCCACCCACCTTAAGAATTGCGTCTCAATCCATTATTGGACTAATTTACCAACATTTTACAGTTCCTTTGAAATGCAAACAAGGATGCACGGAGACTTTTAATGTACTTTATGTAGTTGGTGAGTGTAGTTCTTGAAAAGGTCATGAGATAACTTCATTCCCGAGCTCTGAGTGTACTATCACAATAACCCACATTTTAGCGCCCACCTTGCTCCTCTGACAAATTCCTTCATGAATACTTAACCACTAATTCACTTGCTTTAGCGTAAACACTCATTTCAAAACGCATGCCTGCAGGAACCAGCAGTGGCCATTCTCATTTCTTTGTCCACTTTCTGTGTGTTTTCAGAAACTACAGTAAATCCACCCATTTACAACGATCAATACCCAGGAAAAAAAGTCCACTGCAGATGCCTGAACAGCTGATGCTGGAGGTTAAGTGTTTCCCAGTACACATAGAGGTATGTGTGCTTTAAAGAAAAAAGTGTAAAGCACAGAAGTGATCTATGTCCTTAAGCACCTCGGTGTGCTTTTGCTGGCACTCTTGATGAGTTGCTGCTATGATTGGGTGGAAAAACAAGTGTAAGTGATGTGGCCCCGCAGTCACCTGACCATCAGGAAGGCGCGTCTGCCACCGAGCTGCACCCGGTCCGAATGCACAGGTACATACGGCAGTCAGTAGTTATTCATCATCCATAATGTTAACGATTACAGCATGTCGATAACAAACCCAGGAGTTAAATGACTTTGTGCACTCAGCTACGCCTGCGCCTTGCTGGTTCAAGGTCACTACCTTCCCTCTCTGACAGGAGGGATGATTCCCGGGCCGTCTGCAACACACACATCTTAACTCAAGGTCAAGTGTGCCACTATTTAGAACAAATAGATACATAAAACACTCAATCTTGTGGGTTGTTTAAGTATGGGCCAGGACCTTGAGCTGGGATAAAGTTGGCCGGCAGCTCGTATATTTCGTCCTGTACTTGTATTTCAACTTGACACCTCACCCACCCACCCCTTTCTTCTCTCTCTCCCATTTTTGAAGTCCCGCTTATGTGTGTGAACGGGGAAAAGTTCGATTTTTAGTCATGTAAGAGCTCAGCGGAGTGCAATGTGGACGGATCTTGAGCGTCCTTGGATGACAAACTGTGTTTATCATCCAGGCCAGCTGAATTTAGACTCCGTAGCCTCCTTCTCCTTTTTTAAGCTGCTCCGTCAAACATACCATGACCGAAGCTTGCTATTCACCTATGGATGGTGGAGACAAATCTAAACACAGAGGGGCCCCTTTGTGTTTGAGCAAGAGCAGGACAAGGCTAGGGCGCGTGGCGAGAGGATACACTTGATTCGGAGTCAGTTAGCAGCTCATGCCTATCGAAATGGACAATGGGGCAAGGGCAAGTGTCTCCCTCCCCTCAGCTTCCCTCACCCTGTCTCTCGGCGTGCGTCCCCCCGGAGACACGAGCCGGGGGCTGGGACCACTGATGGCCAAGCGTGACATTTAAACCCCTGCCCTGCGGTAGCTTTAGGGGGGCTTTGTGGAGGAGATAGAGTGAGGAGGAGGAGGTGGGGCTCAAAGAGAGAGAAGGTCCATCTGAGCACAGAGAAAGAAAAAAGGGGGTACGGACAGACCCTATAAAATCCCTCCATGCACACGCACTCCCCTCCCTTCCTTTAGAAATCCTCAGTATGTCAGTGAGGTGGGGGCCCCATTGTGAAGAAAAGGGCCCTTTGGTGGTAAACAATTCAGCTGTCCACTCTGATCACAATGGGGGCACATCCCATTGCTTTGAGCATCTGTTTGGAGTAGGTGTCGGTCCCTTCGCCAGCGTTGACCATACATATACCCGGTGAGTGACTAAACCCCACCACCACCTGCTCTCTGCCCCCCCAAAAAACCCCTCCTCCTCTTTATCATTTCTTATTCGGATCAATACTGTTGACTCTGACTCACTGCAGTGTCTCTCGAAAAAAAAGGACAAGTTGAATAGCCTCGTTGGCCGCTCAGTAGCATCGCATGCTTTTTAAATTGCGTACAGTCGCCGAGGCCAACTGTACGAGCTGATTAAGGCATGCATGAGCAGGAAGAGGTTTTCTGTCCTGACACGAGGCAGCAGGGGCTTTTCTGTGGAGGCCTCGTTGTGTTTTGCAGTTATTTCATGGCTGCTTATCGCCCCCTTGTGGTAGTTCACAGTATTTCATTCCTGCTTCTACATTCATCCACTGCTGTTACAGTAAGGGGCTCACTATATGTAAGTATTGACAACCCCTATGTAAAAAATACAAGCTGTGCATTACAAATAAAATGCACAGCTTTTCTACTTTGAATTCTGATATAAACATATTTCAATTTTGAGAGTTATATTTTAAATTTGACTTTTTATTTTAATTTTTTGTCAGATTTATTTTTTACTATTTTATTTTTATAATTTTTTACATATTTATATTTCTTGACAACTTTTATGTTTTCGTTGTATAATGTTTTTAAAAATATTTTTCTATTAGTGTTATATTTGCTTCTTTTTTTAAACACATTTTTATTATTTCTGTATTCCTTTAATTGTGTTGTATTTATACGGCATTTTACACCAAAGCTAATTATGTTCATGTTTGAATATACCTGGCAATAAACCTGATTATGAGAAAGCATCCAATCATATCTTACACTTCACTGTAAATGCATTGTATTCATATTATTCTGTTGCTTCTGTATCTACAACCTATTTGCATATTGTATTTCACTCGTGTCTCTTCCATATGATGCCTTTCTGTGTCTCCTGTAGAACTCTTTGAATGAGTGTGTTTCTAAATGGGCAATCATTTCCTCTAAGAAGCAGTATTATAAAGTATACTAAAATAGAAGAATACTAAGTAAAAAAACATCAAACATGAACTTAAATACAGTATTGTATTCCTTTGAACCCTGGTTACTTCCAGTGTGTTGCTATTGTATCGCAGTGTGTAAGACAGTGCAAGGATCCTTTTAGGTATTAACTTAAAAACCTGAAATCAGTGAGTGCTTTTTATAACCCCTTGTATCACTTGCACTGTATTTTATTGACAATTGAACTTCATTATGTATTTATGTCTTAAGTATATTGTATTTTACAGTGTTTGAGGAGCCTGGGACTTTAGATTTGCATTGCCAAACACTACACAGGAAATATTTGACTGACATGTTTCCTGGTTCTAATCCAACATGTCTGCCCTCTTCCTGATCCAAAGGGTTAACAGGGAGGTTTCATTGCTAAAAACAACACTATATGACAATAAAAAACCTTTACAATCCTTTCAACCTCTCCATTTTATCCGGTACATATTTGACTGACATATTTCCTGTTTCTAATCCAACATGTCTGCCCTCTTCCTGATCCAAAGGGTTAACAGGGAGTGGGGTTTCTCTGCTAATCAGCTCGGAAACATTTGCTGCCCTTCTGGCAAGGTCAGAGGGGTCACGGTCCCTGGGCTGGGTGTCCGATGCCTCCCTCGCTCCTCCCCCTCCTCCTGTGAAGCCCCCCGCCCCCCCAGGGTGCTATTCGCCTGCAGGCACAATCACCGCACCTCCACTATAGGCTCACAGACGCTGGCTTTAATCTACGGAGCCCTGTCTGTCCATCAGTGTGTCTTTCCTTGACCGCACACACTGGGCGGCCCTGCAACGAAGCTATCGACTATACAGACCATATCCATCAGTGTTGCAGAAATAATAAGTTATAATATTATAAAAACCTTTCTGTCCTTTGGGTTTGCGCCTGTTCGACGCGCTCACAAGGTTCAAGGCTTTTATTAGTCATATAGCCACAGTGTAGTCATGACAATGAACATCTTAGGTCACATGCTCCTCCAACAGTGCAACACAATGAAACAGATAAACAGAAAATATGCAAGTAAATACAAAAAGAAAAATACACACACAGAGAGATGTTTGTTTCGGTACATTTATTTCCACGCTATCCTTTACATGTCTTTCCATCACTGTTCTCTTCTTTCAACACAAATAAAAGTGTCTTACTAGACGATGATGGAGACAGTTACGTCACATAAAATAA
Organism: Gymnodraco acuticeps; assembly: GCF_902827175.1. NCBI lineage: Eukaryota > Metazoa > Chordata > Actinopteri > Perciformes > Bathydraconidae > Gymnodraco > Gymnodraco acuticeps. The sequence continues at coordinate 14,547 of NW_022990515.1, forward strand.
ACAACTTCAACTCATAATTTATCTGCAGTGCTGCGGTCAAAAAGCGTTACGGCTTCACAACCCAAAGGAACCCAGAGTATCGTCAGCTGGACTCTTTTGTACCAGCTGAGGCAACCACAGCGTCACTCAGCTGTTTCCTTTAACTGCATGTGCGGATCACAATGAATATTCATTAACAACCTATTCCATTCCATAACCGATATTCAATATTTTACGCATAATTAAACGATTACATAATCACAATAGTAAAGTTTTGGCTCCTATAAATCCCAAGTCTGACATTCCTGGCTCTTACATAAATGTATATTTGATATCGGTAGACACACATCCATTTTTATTTGCCTTAAAATGTGTTCAGAACCAGAATACCTTTATTAGTCCCACAGAGGGGACATTGTTACATGTTGGGAAAATACTGAACGTCCTCTTCCAACATGAGGGTAACATGATAACAAAGGAATCCCAACTGTAGCTGTGAACATGACAGGATGTGTGATTACCTAGAAGAGCATCAGGACTGTTTGAGGCATATGATAGCTCTGTGATTAACATGATGATTCAGCCTCTATGGAGAGAGACATCAAGCATGCTCATTTCTGACGTGGAGCTAATCTGAAGTAAACATTGAATACTGCTTTCTATTCCTCCATCTTGTGACGGTGTAACTCCCTCTCTTGGATATCAGCACTGTTCAGGAACTAGTTGATGCTCTGTATGTGATGACTCCTTCCATTCTGGAGAGGATCACAGATACATGGATCCTGAGGTTGAAGCTCAAGCCGGGGACGAGGGAGATTTTTCTAACATTATAGCAGAAAAGAGCCAAAAGACCACCAGACTCAGACAGTTTCACCCCACAGGCCATAAGACTGTTAAACACCTGAACCTTTGAAAGAACATCCATAACATTCATGTTTGCAACTCATATCAATATTCCAATTACTTGTATATAGACTAATCTGCACAATTTCTTTTATATTCTATTTTATTGTATTTACTTGCACTATTATCTGTGTTATTGTGGAGGAGCCTGTGACCTCAGATCTTCATTGTCATATCTACACTATTACTATGTACACATGACAATAAAAGCCTTGAATCTTGAACCTTGAAAGACAGCTTAATGTTACCTAAGACACATGCATAAAAACGTCTTAAAAAAATAATAAAAACGGGCCGGACCCTGGTCTCTGATTGGTCCGTAGGGGCGTCCACCCCCCCTGTTGTTTGGCCAGCTGATTGATCTGTTAACACTGGCCGCTGGACGTGTGTCCCTGAATTTAATTTCAGAATTCATTTTCTGGGAGACGTGTGTGTTCAGACATGATGTAGAGTCCCAGCATCGGAGTGAAGGATGGAGGCAAAATAAAAATGCAATTTAGATTCCTTTCCCCTTCCCCACCTCCATCTATAGACGTGTGCTAGCAAGGAACGCTTTTCTCTCCCTTTAACGCATGCATATGTTTTCATTTTAAGTTCAACGAATTACAGGAATTTAAATACAATACTTCAGAGACCTCCAAGAAACTTAAAGAGGACATAAGATGCTCAAATATGAACTAATTTCAGGGTCATATCAGTATGTAGTGTCTCTACTTTAAAGAGTCCTCTCCTGCTGATGTTCAGGTGTATATCAGTATGTAGTGTCTCTACTTTAAAGAGTCCTCTCCTGCTGATGTTCAGGTGTATATTAGTATGTAGTGTCTCTACTTTAAAGAGTCCTCTCCTGCTGATGTTCAGGTGTATATCAGTATGTAGTGTCTCTACTTTAAAGAGTCCTCTCCTGCTGATGTTCAGGTGTATATCAGTATGTAGTGTCTCTATTTTAAAGAGTCCTCTCCTGCTGATGTTCAGGTGTATATCAGTATGTAGTGTCTCTATTTTAAAGAGTCCTCTCCTGCTGATGTTCAGGTGTATATCAGTATGTAGTGCTTCTACTTTAAAGAGTCCTCTCCTTCTGATGTTCAGGTGTATATGAGTATGTAGTGTCTCTACTTTAAAGAGTCCTCTCCTGCTGATGTTCAGGTGTATATCAGTATGTAGTGTCTCTACTTTAAAGAGTCCTCTCCTGCTGATGTTCAGGTGTATATCAGTATGTAGTGTCTCTACTTTAAGAGTCCTCTCCTTCTGATGTTCAGGTGTATATGAGTATGTAGTGTCTCTACTTTAAAGAGTCCTCTCCTGCTGATGTTCAGGTGTATATCAGTATGTAGTGTCTCTACTTTAAAGAGTCCTCTCCTGCTGATGTTCAGGTGTATATCAGTATGTAGTGTCTCTATTTTAAAGAGTCCTCTCCTGCTGATGTTCAGGTGTATATCAGTATGTAGTGTCTCTACTTTAAAGAGTCCTCTCCTGATGATGTTCAGGTGTATATCAGTATGTAGTGTCTCTATTTTAAAGAGTCCTCTCCTGCTGATGTTCAGGTGTATATCAGTATGTAGTGTCTCTACTTTAAAGAGTCCTCTCCTGCTGATGTTCAGGTGTATATCAGTATGTAGTGTCTCTACTTTAAAGAGTCCTCTCCTGCTGATGTTCAGGTGTATATCAGTATCTAGTGTCTCTACTTTAAAGAGTCCTCTCCTGCTGATGTTCAGGTGTATATCAGTATGTAGTGTCTCTACTTTAAAGAGTCCTCTCCTGCTGATGTTCAGGTGTATATCAGTATGTAGTGTCTCTACTTTAAAGAGTCCTCTCCTGCTGATGTTCAGGTGTATATCAGTATGTAGTGTCTCTACTTTAAAGAGTCCTCTCCTGCTGATGTTCAGGTGTATATCAGTATGTAGTGTCTCTACATGTCTCCATGCTTTAATGTTCAGAAAGCTCTTTATTTTTCTCATACTGTCTGTGCTGCAGCACCTCTTTTCACCCTCTGTCTGAAACCAGAGCCCAGTCTGCTCTGATTGGTTAGCTGGCCGCCTCTGTTGTGATTGGTCAACCGCTTAGAGATGTCCCGCCCCTTAGCCTATCACATACAATCTGTTGGAGCGCTAGCCAATAGAAGCACGAGTGTTACATAGTGATGTCACCATGTTCCTGAAGTAAACAAAGGAGTCCAATGGAGGAGTTTCAGGGGAACACAGGGATTGTAGCCTTTGCAGACCGTTTACATGCACTAAAACCTATAAAACACACTACACAGGAAAGGGAAAGCCCAACAAATCATAATCGGGTCTCTTTAACTGTATTTCCGCAGAAACATCCGGTAAACACCTAACTAGTCAATAGTGTTATCAAGAGACAACCAATAGTTAAAAAAGGACTTTACTTGTACAGAATTAACATCGGCTTTTAATCATTTTCCTTTAAAGAAGCTCTAGGAATGAAAGACATTCCAGTAGACTCTACATTTTGGTCAAGTGTGAATCCGCTTTGTATTTAACTTGTAAATTCTGCTTAAAAAAATCATAGTTTTCCACAAACAAGACTTTACTTTTCACTTAATATGTCATTGAAAGATGCCAAAAATCCAAGTTTTTAACTTTCTCATCTCCAAGGGTTATCCTCCAAGACAATTTCTCAATATGTGTATTTTCCACTTGGCCACATTCAGCCTTTTGGGTTCTGTTAATCGCTTCATTTCTGTGATGCAGTGTTGTTGTAACGTCTACAGCCGAGAGAGATACTGCTTATCTCCAATACATGACTAGACCTGCACAAAAGGTGCCCGTAACCCTTTATATGAAGGTAGGTACACATATTCACCATCAACTGAAGGTACACATATTCACCATAATTAACATGCATGTTAGCAATATATTGACTCTTCATTAGTCATTATAAAACACTTATTAATGCCTTATTCTACATGACCACATGCTACAAGTACTAGGCCATTAGTTGAGAGTTTTTCCTCAATAAGCCTCTAATTAGTGCTTATGTATTGTAACTTGTAAGTAAGGAAGTTGGTGTACATGAGTTTTGGTCTCAATATGGGCCTAATAAGGTAGGTATGCTCCTCCCTCCATGCCGGGCTCCTCCGGTTTGCATCCCGGTAGGTGAACAGGGACTGATCATAAAGCACCGGGTGATTCCCTACCGCTACGATTATTTTCTCCTCCATTTTTTGGCATATGAGGAAAATGAACTGCGGTCTGGCTCTCCCAGCATACACGCGGTTTGATTGGCTAGCACTTGTAGTGGCAGATTTGCATAAGCGGGATTTGATTGGCTGACGCCTCCGTCGAGGCCATAGACTGTAGGTCGAGGCTTCAAACAAAACTAGAGCAATGTTCTACTTTTGACGCCTCGACGGAATGAACTTTGAATGGGGTGACGTCACTTTTCGCCGAACTGCATTGTGGGAAGCGACGCAGAGCTTTGCTGGCGTGGCTCGCTGCAAAAGTTGAGCAATGTTCAACTTTTGAAGCCTCGGCAGAAGCGTCAGCCAATCGAATCATATGCCAGTACAAGCTCTAGCCAATCAAACCGCTGCTTGTGTGTCAGGGGCAGGAAATTCATGTGATTGGTTGTTGGTCGAGTTTCAGACACGCACGCCGGCAAGCTTCAACGCACGCCGCTGTGTGGACGGGCCGTATCTCCCATAATAACACAATCTATTCTGATGTAGCAAGACATGAAACTACAAGTGTTAATTGTTCCAAAATAACTTAAAATGTGGTGTTTTCTAACTCAGAATATGGTCACTAACAAGATAGTAGTTTGGCTCTAATATGCATGTTAATGAACAACTAGTTGTGAATATGTGTACCTTAAATCCAGGCTGGAGCCTTTTCCTTTTGCCCTTTCCTTTAATTGAGGTATTCATATCTTAAACTGCACTGTACATTTTTTCTTTTAATGTTTATTTTATTATCTTTTGACTGTTTTTAAATGCCATTTTCTTAATGTCTTTCATTTAGGTGCTATAAATACACTTGCCTTGCCTTAATCTAAAGTGTTACCAAGGTGCCTTTACCCTCATTGCATTGCATCACTTATCAATACCCTGAGAACCCCCCGCTGCTGTCAAAACAATAAAAAAAAAACGTTGAGAAATGCCACTGTGAGGTGAGGCGACCCTGATTCATTTCACAGCTCATAAAGCGCGTCGATGCGTTGCTGCTGCCGTGTGCGTATTGTCCACCACTCTCCACTTTCAGAAAAACCCATAAAAACCGCACAGAGACAATGAAATAAATGCAGTGGCCGAGACAATGGTTGGGAAGTGAGGGCTGATTTGATGGAGTCTCTCTCTCTCCCCCCTCTGCAGACACATGGGTGGGGGCTGCTTGGATATGCATCACAAAGGCTTCCTGCAGTATTGATCCGCACTGGGTTAAGGCAGTCTATCAGCAAATGTCCCTCTCTCTGGGAAAAACAATGGGAGATTAAAAACACACAGCTTGCCGGGCGGGAGGCTGCTGACGGACCCTTATCTGGGCCCAAAGGTCACCGTGTACAGATATAATCCACTTTCACTTAACAGCTTCATTTAAGGCACCTCGCATGCAAATGGTGGCATTTCAAGGCGCTTAGTTAGTTAAAGATGGAGGCTTGTTTTTCAGGAGTTTCTGTCCCAGAGGGTTTTGTTTTTTTTACTGGCAGGAAGCTGATGAACCCGTATGACTGTATTTACTTTTTATAAAACAAGCAAGCACGGGTGTGTTGCTAATACTGAAGGAAGCAGTGGCTGAGCATTAACTGTTCGAATAAACTGCATTTCTGCTTCAATTAGACTCTAGTTAAAGGGCCTGAATAAATAAAATAACATATATTCTGTACAGCACCCAAATGTATACGTATATATATACACATCTAAAAATGCACTAATGTATGCAGTTAAATTGTCTTATTCTCTTCTGCACATACATTTCTGCTTCAATCAATTCATTTGACTCCAGTCTAAAGGGCCTGATGTTTCCATACACGTATTTTGTAGCTACACAGCACATACATATATTGCAGTATACCTTCTCTAAAAATGCACACATGTATGCAATGACTTATGTTGTTCTCTATCGTCTCTTCTGCACATACATGTACAAGCTTCCTTATGACTGCCAGCTTATAAAAATATGACTCGCAAAATCCTGGCACACATCTACTACTCTCTGCACAACGCCATTGTTTGTTGTATAGGAGCACACATTAAGACACGAAAAGACACAGCAGTGAAATGATGAGCAGGATTGTCAGCCTCATGCGTCCTACATTTGATATCAAGAGCAACGTGGTATAAAGAACCACATCCTGTTCATACAGTTTGATATCAGTAGAAACACATCTAGTTTTATAAGCATTTATTTAAACGGGTCATCTTAATACATTGCAATGTACTGTTATCTGTTGATGAAACAAACGATATATCAAGCATGACTTTGTCGGCTTTATTATGCTTCAAATATTTGCGAAAAACTCCCAGAAAACTGCAGGTCTGCTGCATTTTACCTAATTAAATTACATTTGATATCTTACACTGCCACGTAACACTTGTATTTATACCCGTCTTATTCTATTTTAGTTTGTGTTATTGGTATTCTCGTGGTTCCTTTTATGACTCTAAAATGTGTTGTGCTTTTAATGTTTGTTGTAGAGCACGTTGAGTTGCCTTAAAGGTCACCTATCATGCAATATTTAGGCAATAGCATAGGTCTCAGATATATAACAATGTATAAAAACATGTCTATGAAGTGTTTTGCTCAAAATACCAAACAGATCACCCGTTCTAGCCATGCCTCATATCCCTCTGTTTCACTTCCTGTTTCTAAAGTGCTGATTCGGGGAATTAAGGTTAAAAATAAATAAAAAGTAGGGGTCTGAGCTCATGCGGGACCCGGCAGCTACCGTCTAAACTAAATGCTGCCGTGATGAAACGCCATATCATGGATTATCAAGGATCTGAAACAGTCTGGAGCTCAAAGGCTTTCTCTCTCGCCGGTTATACCACAAGGTGAGTTCCTTTTTACTTCCTGCTTCTTCACACACATGCTCTCCAGTACAGGTTAGCTCTGAGTGTTAGCGATGCTAATGTAAACACCGACCATATTACGTCCAAAACAGTTGGGCATTGTTTCTGATAGCAACGTTTCTGATTGGCCCGTGGGTCCACATTTCAGATATTACGTCATATCGGACGCAAATCTGGATCAGCTCCGTTGTTCCCCGTTTTTAGAGATTTGGGTACGGAGGAAAAGAGAGAGGGTTTTATTTCCTGACGCTGCGTGAGTTCCCCGACGCACCGGGGACACATATTTATGTATAAAAGACATCACAAAGTGCATTTTGCTTTTTGATAGGTCCCCTTTAAAACGTATAGTCATAAACTGTAACACAAGATGCAATTTCAAATTTTATTCAAGTATGAAATCCTGCTTTGTCAAACAAACATTAAAATGAAATTTAAATACTGCAGCAACA
>NW_022990516.1:0-22659 GCF_902827175.1 Gymnodraco acuticeps
AATTGTTAAATGTTTCTCTCCCAGGAGAAGAAGAATGGCATCGAGCTCTTCGTGTCCTCTGATAGGCCGGGAGTCTCCGAGCCCCTACCTGCTGAAGAGGTCATCCAATCACTGAACATCAGGGTCCTCCATCGACACCTGGGACACTTCGGCATCACCGAGGTCTCCACCGAGGTGTGTGTGTGCTCCGTTTCCTAGGTTACAGCAGCTCGTTAGTCACCGTGGAGACAGACGGAGGATAGATGGGGTTTATTAGAGCGCTGAGTGCTGCTACTGAAACTTTAATGCAGCTGTTAAAGTCCGATCAATCAGGCGGCGCCGTTATATTTTATATTTTTTAATCACTCTTACTGCCACAGAGAGAAGTGACCGCTCCTCTGTGGTAATATTATTAAAGCAACACATCAGAAACTCCCCGTAGGAGCTTTAAACACATAATATGTAATAAAAACAACAGTAACAATTGAGTTGTGTGTGGCGGTGAAGCAGCAAGGCATCATGGGAATTGTAGTCTTCAGCTTCTTCTGGTTAAGAGCATCTTCTAAAATAAATATGTGTAAACTCTCTCCTGTAGAAGAACGTGCTGCAGGGCGAGCAGCGGGATCACGTTTGGAGCCCAGAGGGTTTCTACGCCGTCGTCCTCTTCTTCACCGTCTTCGTCATCGTCATCACCTGCTTGATGGTAAAACTTAACATTTTTTGTTGCCATACATATTAAGATACAAAGCATTTAGTATTTCATCTTTGTCAATTTAATTCATATACATTCTTTACATGTTTTTCGTTACATTTGCTTAATTTTGAAATATAATCTGTGTTTGTACATCTGTGCTTTACCTCAATAAAGTTGTTTTAATATTATTTTGTATTTGATAATAATGAGCATTAACAATGTGTAATCTTCAAATAGAAGATTTACATAAAAGAAATGAATTAAAAACATAATTAACATTTAATAAAAACACATTATATAAACATATTAAATGAAACAATACATATCAATACATATATTAGAAATTATATTTAAATATTAATTGATTATACTATTCATTATATTTTTACTATTTTAGTTGCATTGTGACATTTAATCCACAAGAGGGAGCTGCTGCACAGAGAAACCAGATGTTTCAGTTAATATAATCTGTTTTATCTCTTAGACCTGAAAATAAAGGTCCTTATTTAATTAAAATTAATATAATTAAAATATATTTGTATATGTATGTGTGCTTAACTGTTTGTCCTTAATTTAGAAAATAAATTAAATAAATTATTGCAGTTTTCTCTGCTGTTTGTTCTGCAGGTTTTGTTCCGACTGAAGGAGAAGGTCCAGGTTTGTGACAGACAGCTGAAAGCCCCGCCTCTTGACCTCCACCTGACACCCACCGTCCAATCAGACTCCGCCCAGAAGTCAAAGGGTGCCAAGGTTGGCAACACACACCAAAACCCTTCATAAACACACACATAAAGCACAATAAAGACTAAATAATGATACTTAATGTCCTTCAGGTTGTGTCGTCAGGAAGCATGGTACAAGCTGAGCTCCCGCCAATTGTAGCCAAGCCCATTCGTCCGCAGCAGCCAATCACAGCCTGCCGTCGCCTCGCTCCTCCTGTCCCTCTGCCCAGGTACGTCAGCTGACTAAACGTCATCACCTTTAGCATAGCGGTGGTGACGTGAAGTCATGTGACCGTGCTGTAGTTCCTTTATAGCCCAACATTAGCCGCCTTTAGCTTAGCGCTGGTGACGGGAAGTCATGTGACCGTGCTGTAGTTCCTTTATAGCCCAACATTAGCCGCCTTTAGCTTAGCGCTGGTGACGGGAAGTCATGTGACCGTGCTGTAGTTCCTTTATAGCCCAACATTAGCCTCCTTTAGCTTAGCGGTGGTGACGTGAAGTCATATGACCGTGCTGTAGTTCCTTTATAGCCCAACATTAGCCGCCTTTAGCTTAGCGCTGGTGACGGGAAGTCATGTGACCGTGCTGTAGTTCCTTTATAGCCCAACATTTGCCTCCTTTAGCTTAGCGGTGGTGACGTGAAGTCATGTGACCGTGCTGTAGTTCCTTTATAGCCCAACATTAGCCGCCTTTAGCTTAGCGGTGGTGACGTGAAGTCATGTGACCGTGATGTAGTTCCTTTATAGCCCAACATTAGCTGCCTTTAGCTTAGCGCTGGTGACGGGAAGTCATGTGACCGTGCTGTAGTTCCTTTATAGCCCAACATTAGCTGCCTTTAGCTTAGCGCTGGTGACGTGAAGTCATGTGACCGTGCTGTAATTCCTTTATAGCCCAACATTAGCCGCCTTTAGCTTAGCGCTGGTGACGGGAAGTCACGTGACCGTGCTGTAGTTCCTTTATAGCCCAACATTAGCCGCCTTTAGCTTAGCGGTGGTGACGTGAAGTCATGTGACCGTGATGTAGTTCCTTTATAGCCCAACATTAGCTGCCTTTAGCTTAGCGCTGGTGACGGGAAGTCATGTGACCGTGCTGTAGTTCCTTTATAGCCCAACATTTGCCTCCTTTAGCTTAGCGGTGGTGACGTGAAGTCATGTGACCGTGCTGTAGTTCCTTTATAGCCCAACATTAGCCGCCTTTAGCTTAGCGGTGGTGACGTGAAGTCATGTGACCGTGATGTAGTTCCTTTATAGCCCAACATTAGCTGCCTTTAGCTTAGCGCTGGTGACGGGAAGTCATGTGACCGTGCTGTAGTTCCTTTATAGCCCAACATTAGCTGCCTTTAGCTTAGCGCTGGTGACGTGAAGTCATGTGACCGTGCTGTAATTCCTTTATAGCCCAACATTAGCCGCCTTTAGCTTAGCGCTGGTGACGGGAAGTCACGTGACCGTGCTGTAGTTCCTTTATAGCCCAACATTAGCCGCCTTTAGCTTAGCGGTGGTGACGTGAAGTCATGTGACCGTGATGTAGTTCCTTTATAGCCCAACATTAGCTGCCTTTAGCTTAGCGCTGGTGACGGGAAGTCATGTGACCGTGCTATAGTTCCTTTATAGCCCAACATTAGCCGCCTTTAGCTTAGCGCTGGTGACGGGAAGTCATGTGACGGTGCTGTAGTTCCTTTATAGCCCAACATTAGCCTCCTTTAGCTTAGCGCTGGTGACGGGAAGTCATGTGACCGTGCTGTAGTTCCTTTATAGCCCAACATTAGCCTCCTTTAGCTTAGCGCTGGTGACGGGAAGTCATGTGACCGTGCTGTAGTTCCTTTATAGCCCAACATTAGCCTCCTTTAGCTTAGCGCTGGTGACGGGAAGTCATGTGACCGTGCTGTAGTTCCTTTATAGCCTAACGAAAGCTTTTTACTTCTTTCTCTTCCTCGTAGCTCCTCCCTTGTGCCAGTCTTCAGCAGCTTTGACCACACCCCCCTCGTCAGCGTTGCCCCGGTGACAGCCAATCACGAGCTAAAGCCGTGCCCCTCCCCCTTCAGGATGAAACCTGCCGCCGGACTGCAAGAGAGGTGAGGAGGGCGTCTGGACAATATTTGTTATTATTTAGATCTTCTTTATCCACCTTTTATATTAAAAATAAATCATCCTTTTTAATGCAAGGATTTCATTTTATTTTAAAAACTACATTAATTATATTTAATTTTTTTTTTTAATTAGCAAGACACCTCAGTTTCTCTCCAAGAGCTGTAGAAGAGATGCATGATGGGAAACAAGTTGCATGTATACACAGCAAAGGGCTAAATTAGGGGAATTTTTACCCGTGCTCGATTACAGAAACACACATGAGCCCTCATTGTGTGTGTGTGTGTGTGTGTGTGTGTGTGTGTGTGTGTGTGTGTGTGTTTAGAGTAGTCACCTCTAACCTGCGATTGTTGCAGCAGTCAGGTCTCGAGCTGCGTACGTGCTGAAAAGGAGGCTTCAAAGTGTGTGTGTGTGTGTCCTCATCCTATAGTTCATAAGGATTTATATTGTGATAGTGAAGTACGTCTTCCTCCACACACACAGAGTACACACAGAACACAGAGTACGTGATGTTTATCTGCAGGGAGATTACATTAAAACTCTGTCTCATTTCCTTCGATTCATATCAACTCTACATCACTGTCTGAATCTGATTTATTTTACACCACTCCGCCAACGGCCACAGTTCATCTCAGTACGCGACAATTATTTGAATTTTATTATATATTAATATTATTTTAATATATATATTTTGTTATAGCTATAATTATTTTTTATTTTAACATGATAACTATTTACAATTTATTTTATATATATATTTTTTCTAATTATTCAAATTTGTATTTATTTATTTAACAATGATAAATATTTGAATTTTCATAGATAATATCGACACACTTCAATAGATCTTTATTGTATTGTTCTTTCTTTTTATTTGATGTATTCCTTATTGTTGCAATGATTTAAAATATTCCTTTTATCTGATACCAATAAATAAGTGAATATCTCAAACATCATATATATATATAACAATAAAACACTGTCAGGGAACCTTTTAATGCACGATTAACTGTTCAACCAACTTAAAGGTCCCAAGTCACGGCCATTTCTACTGATCATAGTTCCATCGTTGAGGTCTACTCGAATAGATTTACATTTTTTAAACTCACCTTGGTTTCTCACAGCATCTCTGTATAGTCTGTGTATTCACTCTGTCCTACGCGGCTTGTTGGAGCTCCTGCCCCCCCCCCCCAGTTAGGGTTAGGGTTACAGTGTAATTCATGCTGGTTGCTTAATATCAATTGTTTTGCACCATAAGGGAATGAATTAAAGTACAGGTTTTAAGTGAAACTGGAAGAGTTGTGTTTTTATTATAACTACTTGTCATGTTAACACTAGTTTTGCATCTTTTAGCAGTCACTTATTCTTAATTTACTTATTCTTTGGGGCGGGTGGCGCAGTGGTCTGTGCGTTTGATCATCAGATCAAGGGGGTGTTGGGGAACTCCAGTTCAAAACCCGCTCCCGCCCCACTGCGTCAGGCCGTTGTGTCCTTGGGCAAGACACTTCCCCCAAATTTGCTCCTGTGGGTATTGTCCACAGGAGATGACCATTACATATGATCTGTATGTGTAATGTGTATTTGTAAAGCGCTTTGAGAGTCTTTGATAAAGCGCTATAATAAATATAAGGATTATTATTATTCTTAATGACACAGACCCAGAGCATTCATTCATCCTTCTCTCCCGTTTATTTCTCATGCTTTAACATCGAGACAGCCTCTATGTTTACCATAGAAACATAGAGATATGTTTCCAGCTCGTCTAAAGGGGCTTGTGTTTTGCTCTCTAACGCCATCATCCCATCTTCTCTTGAAGCTTTTCTGTAGGACACAATGTTTTACTAACATGACGTGTGTTTGTCAGGAGTGAAGGTCTGGATGAGTGAGCAGAATGTGGTGCAAAGTGTTTTATGCCAAATCATTAACGCACTGCAGGGAGGATTTAAGCACAATACTTTTCCCACCGCTGAGGCCACACGAGGCCCACGGGGAAATGCAGATAACGGGTCCCAAGGTGGGTCTGCGGACGCAACGCTCTGGGGGCCAAACGGCTCCGTGGCCGTTTCTCAATGTCGAGGATTCTGGCTTCCAAGCCAATATTTCAAGCATGCTACGTCATCGAGTGCCGCCGAAGGACCGTTCCAATCTCCAGCATACTTGGAATTCCACCGAGGCCGCGTCCTTGGTTTTGGGGAAATGTCGAGGCTGCACATGGGTAGACTTCGCGTCCTTAAAATCCCCACAATGCTTTGCGCACGGACCAATTTCAAAAACCCTTGCGGAGAATGGCTGAACCGACGCAGCACACATTTAGATGTAAGTATGTAGTGGCGTAGAACATGTGTCGGTAAATATGTGACTTTGTTACATTTGTGTTCGTGAAAGTAAAGCAAGTTCATAATTAGATAGACATCGTGAGGTATTTATTTTCGGTTCAGTTTATGTTGAAACCGTTAGAGAGAGTGGCACACTTGTTAGCCTGTTCCATTCTTCTTCGTTTTCCGAAGCCATGGCTTGGAAGCATACTTGCTTCGTTTCTGAAGGAAGTGACTTGGAAGTACGCGACTACCAAGCCAGCATCCTCGCGATTGAGAAACGGCCCGTGTCTACGCCCAATACGATCATTTCCTGCTAACGATGACGCAATAGCCCCGCCTCTCCTGCTCACCCCGTGTCACCCGCGTCATTGCTGATGTGTTTCGCCAACAACAACAACAACAACAACAACAACAACAACAGTTTTCCGAGTGTTTCGAGCCAGGTCCCGGTGTCTCGCAGGACAGTGCCTCCAGCAGACGCCCCCGCACGGCAGAGTTTCCGTTAGCCGAAATCTAAAATTCTCCGGTCAAAATGTCGCTTATTGTTTCGGTGTCCTTTGACACGCAGGCAGTCACATCATTAGAACTAGCTAGATCTGATCGATACGGACAGGAGAGAGAGATCAGAGACCAAGAGCCCTGCCTCTCCCCGCCTCTGCTGCTAAATCCACCTCGGAGAATAAACAGAAGGGCAACCATGGCAACCATGCTCGGAAGTCTTCTTCGCTGCTTTTGGTGTATTTTGTGGTGGAGGTACAGCGCCACTTACAGGCCCGGCATGTGTACAACAGCGTCTCCAGCGGGTCGAGCGCTCTCGTGTGGACGGAAGACTTTTTTGATAACGATTTCGGTTCGTTCTCGTGTGGCTCCAGTCACTACATTTCTGTTTTTTAACTAAAGTTTGGGCGTGAGAATCTTAACAAAATAAACCTGAGGTCATTTTTCAAAGTGTCTGCAGCGAGTGTTGCTCCGACAGCTCTCTCCTAACTAAAGCACTTTCATCAGAGACAAGAAAACACCTTTATCTCAGCGTTGAGCACTTTAGCCGTTATCTGCCGCTCGTTACTCCATCCTGCCCGGCAGCCATCTTGTTCTGTTACATCAGCGCTTACAGTGAGGTGTGCAGACTTTAAGGTAGGAAGGAAGATCTCTCAGTGAGAACAGGATGTTTTCTGGGTGTCTGTGAAAGTGTGTGTGTGTGTGTGTGTGTGTGTGTGTGTGTGTGTGATGTTCACTCTGGATGGCAGCCAATCAGCAATCAGACGAATAGGAAGTAAGGGCATCCTGGAGAGGAAGCCGACGACACGTAGCCAGACGAAGAGATCAACACCTCTTATTCTTATTATTTAATTTACTTATAATTAAAAAAAACAAAACAAGACATCCTTTTGATTAGCTTTGATGTAAAATCCACTAGAAAACCTTAAGCATTTATTTTATTTTTATATATTTCGTTTTGTTTTTCTCGAGTTACATTTATTAGAATAATAAATCAATAGCTAAAAAGAAAGCCTTTGGCCGATTTGGATACATTTTTGAGTGGTTTTGGGGGTTATTGAGGAGGTTGAATCCATTTATGACATTTTCAGGATCATAAATATCAGTTTTAACCAATAAACTGGCCATATCTGGACTGATTTTGATGAATTTAGTGTAAAATAAATTGTTTTACGGACTGAAAACGGCCATTTTTGGAGCTCAAAGTGTAATATCCTACAATATCACACACACACACACACACACACACACACACACACACACACACACACACACACACACACACACACACACACACACACACACACACACACACACACACACACACACACACACACACACACACACACACACACACACACAATGGACTGATTTTGGCAAATTTAGTGTAAAATAAATTGTTTTACGGACAGGACAGAAAACGGCCATTTTTGGAGCTCAAAGTGTAATATCCTAATAATGTGTGTCCCCAGACGCGGCTCTAACGTCTCCCTGGTGTTGGACATGTCGGTGCTGGGCTCCGTGGAGCCGCTGAGCGCCGCCCCCCCCGGTGACGCCCCGCGAGGCGGTCGCCAGAGAATACCTGCTGGCGGCCCGACGACCTCTGACCCGACAGCAGCTCCGAGACGTCGTGCAGAACACACACACTCTGCACACTGAATTCGCTGTGAGTAGTCAAGGTGTTCCCTCACCTGTAGTGAGATCTGTATGTGTTATAGTGCATGTAAATGGTCTGCAAAGGCTATGTTGTAGTCTTTAGCGGTTTGTAGTGCTCATAGTGAGGTTTGTACTTGATCACTTGACACATTTTGTCACTTAAATTGACTTATATTTCAGAGTTTTACCCCTTTAACCTAAGACACTCCTCACCACCTGGCTCTGTGTTTGCTATTCAAACTGTGTTAAGAGATAGAACTTTATTTTTGAATCTGTGTTGTTTAAATATTTGTAATTTTTCCCATGCAATGAAAGTCATAATGAGGCATTAAGTCAAGAGCTAAAGTGTTTAAGCTGATTTCCTTTGTGAGAATAATGGCGCGAAAGAACTGTTAAAACAGAAGAGGCACGAAATATGAACCTGAAAATGAGTTTAATAAAGCCTCTTTAAAGTAACAATAACAGCTGATATAAAACAACAATATGCTCTGACGTGAGATTGTCGTACATATGTGTGAGTTCAGGTCCAGAACTTAAAACACGAGGTTATTGCCTACAGTTATAACACACTTTGTTTTTCACATTTCTAACGTTACATTTTCTCATCAGGAAATCCCCATGAATTTTATTGATCCCAAGGAGCTCGATATTCCAAACCACGGGACCAAGAACAGATACAAGACCATACTGCCCAGTGAGTACAGAGAGTGTGTGTGTGTGTGTGTGTGTGTGTGTGTGTTGCTAGGAAACTGCCACCGTCTCAAAACAGTCCTCTTCTCGCTTCCTTTTGAACCTGGAAGTTGTTTTATTACCTGGGAGGGGCTCAAGGTCAAAGGCCAACAACCTCAAGGACGCTCAACATCGCACCTCCCTACACACACACATACACACACACACACACACACACACACACACACACACACACACACACACACTGGAACAATGCATGTCCCTCAGAGAACAGTTTGTTCTCACACTGTAAGCCAAACAGCCTGATTAAGACATTAGGTAACACACACACACACACACACCACCCACACACACACACACACACACACCCACACACACACACACACACACACACCCCCACCCACCCACACACCACACACCACACACCCACACACACACACACACACACACACACACACACACACCCCCACCCACCCACACACACACACACACACACCCACACCCACACCCACACACCCACACACACACACCACACACACACACACACACACACACACACACACACACACACTGATGTTTTGTAGAGGGGCGGGTTATCAATACAACAATAAGTAAGGGGGGGGTTCCTTCCTTCCTTCCGGCCAATCAAGACTTAGGAATGCTCACCTAGAGCTGCTGTCAATCAAACTACTTCCTGTGTTTCTGAGTCGTCCTTTTCTTTATCAAGTTTATATTCTCCAACTGTAAATGTAATCTTTTGATAATTTCATTTACTTTAGTTTAGAAGGATTTAATCTAATTTATTTTTACATATATTTAGAATAATTATTTGATATACTTTTAGTTTTGGAGGATTAAACGTAAATGGATTATACATTAGATTAGATTTAAAAAAATGCAATTATTTGATTTAATATAAAAAGAAATGCCCATCATGTTTTAAGGGCTTGGAACCAATAGATTCAACTCAACTCAACTCAACGTAGATTTAGTTTGAACTACATTTTGTCCCATTGTCTTCGCTGTGTTTCCAGACCCTCACTCCAGAGTCACCCTGAAGGCCAAGAGCTGCAACGACCCGCTGAGCTCCTACATCAACGCCAACTACATACGGGTGGGTAACAGCAGCTCTACTTTCTTTGCACCTTTTTCAAAACATTTCCGGATATTTTACTCATGTTTTTACTAATTTCTTGCGATTCTTTAACATTTTCCAGATATTTTACCAATATTTTTTGCTCCTTTTCTGGACATTTTAATCAGTTTTTTCTGACAGTTTTTTCAGATTTTACTACGTATTTTTTACGTGTTTTATAGGCACTTTTCCAACATTTATTTTTAATATATTTTGTCGATCATTAATAACATTTCCCCCCTTTTTTAAAGATTTTTTTTTAAAAGAATTTTGCTATATTATTTACACATTTTCATTTTACAGTCATATTTCAGACTTTTTTCACACGTTCTTTAGCATTTCTTGCACAAAGCTAAGATACATGTAATAAAAAAAAAAGTGCAATCTCCATCCGAGATTTAGTGAAGTCAAAGTATAAAGTGTCATGAATCGAAATACTCAAGTAAAGTACCTCAAACACACACACCATGTATACATCACTTCAGGGGAAATTACATTGACTTTCATGCATTTCCTGGAGACTTATCCTAACCCTAACCAACACATGCCTAACCCTAACCCTTACCCTAACCCTTAACCTAACCCTTATCCTAACCCTAACCCTAACCCTAACCCTAACCCTTACCCTAACCCTTAACCTAACCCTTATCCTAACCCTTACCCTAACCCTAACCCTAACCCTAACCCTTACCCTAACCCTTAACCTAACCCTTAACCTAACCCTTATCCTAACCAAGTCTTCACCCTAAAATTAATGATGCCCCTTATGGGGACCTCCAATTTGTCCCCATAAGGGAGGCGAGTCCCCACACGTGACTGTGTAAACAGATTTAGGTCCCCACAAGTATAGTAATGCTAGGCCACACACACACACACGCACACACACACACACACACATACACACACACACACACACACACACACACACATACACAGTGAAAGTCTCGGTACAATGGACTCTCTTCCTGTCAGGAAGCTGCGCTGAAACATTTACAACCCTGTGTTTAAACTCTGAGGGAAATATTTATAACATTTCACACATTTTCTGGACATTTAATCAGTTTGTCCCAATTTTTCATGCATTTTCCAGATATTTTACTCATATTTTTAAATGTTATAACAATTTGTTGTGATATGTTTCAGACATCTTCTGTGTTTCAAAGTTCTCTATGAATACATGCATTATTTGTATTAGTTATTAAAAAACATGCACCGATTAATGTGTGTTTTAGCTACTGTTATAAAAAAGTGATAAAAGATTATCAATGATTTCTCTACATTACATTACATTACATTTAGCTGACGCTTTTATCCAAAGTGACTTACAATAAGTGCGTTCGACCAACAAAATACAAACTTGAAGAAAACAGAATCATATAAGTACATCAGGTTTCATAGAGCCAAACATTTCAAGTGCTACTCAACTGGCTTTAGATAAGCCAGTCCTTTATTAGTATATAAGTGCTTTGTTAATAGTTCTAACGCTCGAAGTGGAGTCGAAAGAGATGAGTTTTCAGTCTGCGCCGGAAGGTGTGTAAGCTCTCTGCCGTCCTGATGTCAATGGGGAGCTCATTCCACCATCTTGGAGCCAGGACAGCAAACCCACGTGTTTTTGCTGATGGGAACTTGGGTCCCCCTCGCAGCGAGGGTGCAGCGAGCTGTTTGGCTGATGCAGAGCGGAGTGCACGTGCTGGGGTGTACGGTTTAACCATGTCCTGGATGTAGGAAGGGCCAGATCCATTCGCAGCATGGTAAGCAAGTACCAGTGTCTTGAAGTGGATTCTAGCAGTTACCGGAAGCCAGTGAAGGGAGCGGAGGAGCGGAGTGGTGTGGGAAAATTTAGGAAGGTTGAAGACCAGACGAGCCGCTGCATTCTGGGTGAGCTGCAGAGGTCGGATGGCACATGCAGGTAGACCAGCCAGGAGGGAGTTGCAGTAGTCTAGGCGTGAGATGACGAGAGCCTGGACCAGAACCTGAGTCGCTTCTGAGTCAGCTGGGGACGTATCTTCCTGATGTTGTAAAGCGTGTATCTGCAGCAACAGGGTTGTAGCAGCGATGTTTGCAGTGAAGGACAGTTTGTTATCTAGGGTCACACCCAGATTCCTTGCAGTCTGAGTCTGGGAAACAATAGAGGTGCCGATGTTGATTGTTAGGTCAAGAGTGGGACAATCTTTTCCCGGGAGGAAGAGCAGCTCAGTCTTGTCAAGGTTGAGCTTGAGGTGATGAGCAGACATCCACTGAGAGATGTCAGCTAGACAAGCAGAGATGCGTGCGACGACCTGGGTCTCTGAGCGGGGGAAGGACAGAATTAATTGGGTGTCGTCAGCGTAGCAGTGGTAAGAAAAACCATGCGGGCTAATGACTGATCCGAGCGAGTTTGTGTACAGGGAGAAGAGGAGGGGACCAAGAACAGAGCCCTGAGGGACCCCTGTAGTTAATTGACAAGGGTCGGACTCAGACCCTCTCCAAGTCACCCTGTAGGTACGGTCTTTCAGGTATGAGGTGAGGAGGGAAAGTGCAGAGCCTGAAACTCCAAGTTTTTGGAGAGTGCGAAGGAGGATCTGATGATTCACCGTGTCGAATGCAGCAGACAGGTCCAACAGGATGATGACAGAGGAGAGGGATGCAGTTTTAGCAGTGTGCAGTTCCTCCGTGACAGCAATGAGAGCAGTTTCTGTGGAGTGACCTGCCTTGAAACCAGACTGGTGCGGATCCAGAAGGTTGTTCTGATTGAGATAACAGGAGAGTTGTTTAAAGACAGCGCGTTCAAGTGATTTAGACAGGAACGGGAGGAGAGAGACAGGCCTGTAGTTTATAACATCAGACGGGTTGAGAGTGGGTTTCTTTAGGAGAGGGTTTACTCTTGCCTCCTTGAGACTGTTTGGAAAGTGACCAGAAGTTAGAGAAGTATTGATGAAATGGGTGAGAAATGGTAGAATATCAGGAGCGATAGTCTGAAGGAGGTTTGAAGGGATAGGGTCCAGAGGACAGGTGGTAGGGCGGGCAGAGGTAATGAGGGTAAGAACCTCACTTGGAGAGAGAGGGGAAAAGGAGGTAAGTGTGTTGGTGGAAGGAGGGTCTGGTGACCCAGCGGTGAGTAAAGGTGAGTCAGAAAAAGAAGAGCGAATATCATCAACCTTTTTTTCAAAGTGGGTAACAAAGTCGCTTGACAGAAGTGAGGAGGGGGGAGGAGCTTTGGGAGTAGTGTTAATTTAGTTGACTAAAACTATGACGAAATATGTTCGTCAACGACCTTTTTTTCAATGACTAAAACGAGACGATGACGAGACGGCACCAACGTCAGTAAACAATAACTGTAACGAAATCAACATGCAATATCGTTGACGAAAAATGACGAGACGAAAATGTATTTTAATAAATCAAAACTATGCCAAAATCTCTCTTTACTTTCGTTGTCGAAAAATGACGAGACGAAATATTATCAATGATAACGTTACATCTCTGATAGTCATTTTTTCTCCCAGCACTTCCATTTCCGGTGCTGCGGCTGCGCACCAGTTAGTTGTGTCTGTTCTAGAGGTAGGGAGGCTGTGGCTCAGTGGGTAGTGGGCTGGACTTCAAATCAGGGGGTCACAGGTTCAAACCCCACTGCAGTCAGCATGTTGTTGTGTCCCTGGGCAAGACGCTTCACCGTGGGGATTGCCCATAGTACTGAATGTATGTAAGTCGCTTTGGATAAAAGCGTCTAACAAGTGACCTGTAATGTAATGTTCTACTCGCGGCACTTTTAAATTGTACCGGATGATCTATGAACAGAAGGAAGACTCGGATCCATGCTCGGATGTAACGAACAGAAAGGGAAATGGCTAATAGAGGGCTTGGGCGAAATAAACGCGATGATCTCTGGGCCCATTTTGTGTACAATGAGGCGGAGAAAAAAACTCAATGCATTGCTTTAGATTCAGAAGGGAAGCAATGTGGCCATAAATCCGTGGGTAAAAACACCACAAACCTCAAGAGGCACATCAAGACTCACCACAAAGCAATTGAGGTAAGTTAACAAAACGTTAGGTTGTTTTTTTGTCAGCTATATGGTGTTACATTAGGTAGGCTGTGTTTTATGCTATAACGTTAGCTAACGGGTAGGCTGTGTTTTATGCTATAACGTTAGCTAACGGGTAGGCTGTGTTTTATGCTATAACGTTAGCTAACGGGTAGGCTGTGTTGTATGCTATAACGTTGGCTAACGTTAGCCAAACCAAATGCTAGCAGCAAATTGTTTTGAAACTTGTGAAGGAGCTTAAAAAGGGGCGGAAAGGTACTTTACCATAGGGTTGAGTTGGTCTCTGACACAACGTTAGATGATGGGCTAACGTTACTAGTAACTGTTAACGTTATTTCACAACAACGGCACATTGCTTTCATTACATTTGATTTGTCATATGATAATATGTTATAACTATTAATTGCCTACAAAATCATACCTCACAAGGTGTCTGCAGTAATATGCCTGCATAATCTGCATACATACTTACTTTGTGAGTATAATACCACCTAGTTTTGATTGTGTAGAGTTTTCATTTGACAGATACTTTGTTTGCGTTAAGTTAAAATTATAGCAATGATTTACTGGATTTCCTGATGTTGCATCAGTCCTGACTCCTGATATCATTGTTTGTATTCCTGTCCTAGATTCCAGACAGACGTGCTGCAGTAAAGGAACCACCCAGGAAAGAGGAGAGGCCAGCTATAACAGGTGCATTCCTGACTTACACAAAGTACAAACAAGAATCGCAGGATCAACGCCACAAAGAGGAGGCCATAGCTGAATGGATTGGCCGGACAGCCCTCCCACCACGGACAGTGGAAGACGTGGGTTTCATCAAGATGATGGAAACAATTGATAAAAGACTCACCGTGCCGAAAAAAACTAAGATCACAAACCTGGTGGAAAAAATGCACCTGGCCGAAAAGGAGAAATTCAAGCACAACTATTATATAATAGCATATAACTATTGGCTTAGATATATGGACTAAAAAGGGGCTCACAGCATATTTTCTTGCAGTCAGTGCTTGTTATTTTAGCCCCAAGGATAATAAGGCTGAACACATACTCCTGAACCTAAAGCAAATGGTTCACCCGCACACTGCTCAGGCTATCGCTGCTCTTGTGGAGGAGAGTAAAGAAGAATGGGGGATCCCAAAAGAAAAGATTCTCACCATTATTACGGACAATGGAAGCAACATGGTTGCTGCTTTTCATTGCAACGCTGAAGAGGACTCCAGTTCTGAAGAGGAAAATCTCCAGGATAGTGATGAGGAGGGAGAAGAAGACGAAAGGTCAGTCTGCAGTGTGCATAATGCTTATACATGTGACGTGTGTGCCAAACAGAAAACCCAATGCAGTCTTCCCACATACTGTGACTATTCACCGTTTTAGATATTTCTCCTATAATGTGATCTGCAATCAGCATTTTTAACATTCCATGTGGTGATAAATGATGTGCTAAAATATCAAATTAATTCTTCATGGATTGGGTAATATGAAAAGTCTGTGTATTCTGTGTTCCAATTTTCATTAGGTACGAAACCTTGGAGAGAAGGACCCCCTGCGTGGTCCATACCCTCCAGCTTGTTGTCAACATGATCCAGAAGGAACTCACAATCAATCGACTGCTGGGAAAAGTCAGGCAACTGGTGAAACTGTTTCAAAAATCATCTGTTGCCACAGAGCGGTTGCTGCAACAGTGTGGACTCATCCTCATCAAAGACTGTCCAACCAGATGGTCCAGTACTTATTTGATTATGTCCTGTGCTCTTGAAGTGAAGGACCATCTTACATCAGTAGCGGACTCCATGAGCTGGGACAGCCTTCTACCCAGTGAGTGGCAGAAGGTAGCCATTCTCAAAGATTTGCTCCTTCCATTTGCAGAACACACAAAGGTGCTTGAAAGTGACACAAATTCCCTATCCCTTGCTGTGCCTGCACTATTGGACTTGAGGAATCACCTGTCTGAGTTCTCCCTAGCGCATGCAAGGAGCTACAAGGACGCAGCTACACTGGCACAGAAGATGAATGCAAATATGGAGCAACGCTTCAGCTGCTTCTTGGATGTCATGGCCAACAAGTTCTCTCCCCTTGCTGCAGCTGCATGTTTTGTTGACCCTGGTGTATCAGCTGAAGCCATTGTTGAAAACAATGATGAGGGAATTCAGAATCTTCTAAAAGTGGCAGAAGACTACATCACTCGCAGTGTGCCACCAAGACTTCAAGTGGAAGAGCAGGTCAGTGAAAACGAGGAAGAGGAGATTGTGGATACAGTGGCTCCAGAGACGACCCATTGCCCAAAGCGGCCTAGATTTAGGTTTTTCAGCCCCAGTCGTCCATCGAGGCCCAGGACCTCCGAGGCCTCTAGTATCAGGCAGGAGATACAAAAATACAAAGAAGGGCTGTCCCATGCTGCTAACACTGAGGAATCTGGGATGGAGTTTTGGATCTCTCAGAGTAGCACTGTATTTACACTTCTGAAACCTCTGGCCTTGGACCTTCTGGCAATGCCAGCATCACAAGCCTTTGCCGAACGTGTCTTCAGTGTAACCGGTGACCTCACAAGCGGCCGCCGCAACAGAGCAAGAACCACATTGGAAAGAAGTGCTTTTCTCAAGCTAAACCAGGTCTAAATGGTGTGATGGCTAGCAGAGATTGTTATGGTTGTTATGGTCTTTTTTTTTGTTGGTCATTTCATTCATGGCATGTCATTCATTCCTGTCATGTCTTCACCTTTGCAATAAACCAGACTCTTTGGAGGAGCCCCAAAAGAAGCCGTGTAGCAGTGCCAATACTACAATGCCAGTAGTGGTTGCAAATAGTCTGGTTTATTGCAAAGGTGAAGACATGACAGGAATGAATGACATGCCATGAAGCAGAGCAGGTTGTCCTTGCTAACATGTTAGCGCTCTCCCGAGTGTGTGTGCTGGTGGCTGACTTAACCTGTGGTGCACTGATTAACCAATGCCCCACAGGTTTGTAGACCCACCCCAGCCTCTAGCTGAGCCGGGTGAGGCCAATTAAGCCACCAACCCACACACTCCCAAAATAACATTAAATTATTATATATGTTTAATGTTACAAACAGAGTGCAGTCTTTTTCCAAAATGTAGTTGGTACAGGAGTTGTTGGGCTCAGTCTTTATAAAAGTTTTTGTAGCTCACTGGTTCAAAATCCATGTTTTTCAGTTTCAACAACAAAAACAATACAGACGCATACTTTTTATTTGCACCTTTCCATGGTTGTTATTCTAGCCATGCCTTGTTTAAACTTTAATTTATTAAACCTTTTTAATTTATCTATTTTATTTTGCAATTGGTGTGTGTGTGTACACTACCCTGTATTGTTGAGTTGTGTGTGTTATATATTTAAAATAAATATGCAAATCCGAACATGTTCCATGTCTGGATGTATTCCTTAAATTGATACCATCAAACCACTAGACCAGATGCTCTCTGCAAAGCTGCATTCTTAATCATTCAACCTGTGTTTTTCATCAAATAAGGATAGCATATAATCTTATTGTGAAATAAGTTTGACTAAAATGGCAACTTATTGGTTTTGGCTAGATTAGTTGGACTGAAATGTTCAATATAATTTGATGACTAAAAAAGACAAAAAGTAGACTAAAATAGTTTTCTTTGACTAAAATGCTCAGACTTTTAGTCGACTAAATCTTGACTAAAATAGTTACTGTTTTCTTTGACTAAAATTAGACTAAAATGCTCAGACTTTTAGTCGACTAAAACTTGACTAAAATAAGACTAAAATGCTCAGACTTTTAGTCGACTAAATCTTGACTAAAATAATTACTGTTTTCTTGACTAAAAGTAGACTAAAAGGCTCAGACTTTTAGTCGACTAAAACTTGACTAAATTAAAAACAGGATGACAGTGACTAAATATGACTAAAACTAAAAAGGACATTTGACACATGACTACGACTACGACTAAATATAAAAATAGCTGACGAATTTAACACTATTTGGGAGGATCCAGGAGGCAGGAGAAGATGGAAAATAGTTTTTTAGGATTGGAATAGGAAGATTGGATCTTATCTTGAAAGAAAGTGCTTTTTGCCTGAGAGATCGAAGCAGAGAAAGAGGAGAGGAGAGCCTGATAGGTTAGGAGGTCGTCACGGTGTTTGGATTTCCACCGTTTCCGCTCTGCTGCCCGAAGGACGGTTCTATTAGCACGCAGTGCATCATTTAGCCAGGGAGCAGGAGGGGACTGACGAGCCTGCCGAGATGTGAGAGGACAGAGCGAGTCCAGAGAGGATGAGAGAGTAGAGAGGAGAGTTTCTGCAGCAGAGTTTGGAGGTAGTAGTTGGAACGAGTCAGAGGAAGGGAGGGCTGAGAGCACCGATGAGGCAAAGGTAGAGGGGGAGAGGGAGCGAAGGTTACGGCGGACAGGTGCAGGATGGGAAGAGATTAGTTTGTTATGTTTGGAAAGGGATAGAGAGAATGAAATGAAGAAGTGATCGGATGTGTGGAGCGGGTTTACAGAGAAGTTAGAAGTAGTGCAGTTCCTTGAGAATATGAGATCAAGGACATTGCCAGCTTTATGAGTCGGTGGGGACGGAGACAGTGAGAAAGCAAAGGCGGTTAACAGAGATGTTAGTTCGTCTATCTTCCCTGTCTGGAGGTTGAAGTCTCCGAGAAGTACAGCGGGAGGGCCAGTTTCAGGGATGTGTGAGAGGAGATGATCTAATTCCTCCAAGAAGTCCCCCAAGGCGCCTGGTGGACGGTAGAGAACAACAATGGTTAACTGTATAGGATGGGTTACTGTGACGGCATGGAACTCAAAGGTGGAAGGAGTGAAGTTAGGTAGCTTGAAGAGGGAAAAGCTCCATTTGGGAGAGAGCAGGAGACCAGTGCCACCTCCTCTGCCAGTGGGTCTGGGTGTATGGGAGAAGGAATATGCTGTGGAGAGAGCTGCTGGGGTGGATGTGTTGGATGGAGTAATCCAGGTCTCAGTGAGAGCAAGGAAATCCAGAGACTGCAGGATTTCTCTACATTCTGCTTCCCTGTATTCAAACTGCTGACGCTGTTCTGTGATTGGCTCCCGCTCTCAGGGTTACCTAGGCGACGAGAAGGCGTTCATCGCCACGCAGGGCCCGATGGTGAACACGGTGAACGACTTCTGGCTGATGGCGTGGCAGGAGGAGGCGCCGGTCATCGTGATGATCACCAAACTGAAGGAGAAGAACGAGGTGAGTGGACGAGGGTTTCAATAAAGCTTTATAACTTCAAATAAAAAACCTATATGGTCGATGCTGAAGTTAATGTAAACTCACAATGTTTCTTTATTTTTTTGCCATTTTTAAAAATATTTTTCCAACGGTTTGATCGAACATTTTAACTCGTATTTTATGCAGAAGTTGTGGACAGTTTATAACATTTTTGAACATTTGTATGCATTTTCTGCAATAACTTATCGATTTGTTCTGATTCTTTTAAAGAAATGTTTTGCTACTTTTTCTCGATATTTAACTCGTAATTTTGTGGATAATTTATATCATTTTGTTTGGATATTTATCCAAAGATTCCTGACATTTTCTGTATATTTTTTCAGACATTTTGCTCACAGACGAATACAATAAAATAGTGTGTGTGTGTGTGTGTGTGTGTGTGTGTGTGTGTGTGTGTGTGTGTGTGTGTGTGTGTGTGTGTGTGTGTGTGTGTGTGTGTGTGTGTGTGTGTGTGTGTGTGTGTGTGTGTGTGTGTGTGTGTGTGTGTGTGTGTCTGCAGAAGTGTGTCCTGTACTGGCCGGAGAAGAGGGGGATCTATGGGAAGGTGGAGGTGCTGGTGAACAGCGTCAGAGAGTGTGAACACTACACAACCCGCAGCCTCACACTCAAGGTACACACACACACACACACACACACACACACACACACACACACACACACACACACACACACACACACACACACACACACACACACACACACACACACACACACACACACACACACACACACACACTTATATTTCTGTTATAAAAAGGGGAAGGGTTGAACTGTGAAGCCTATTCCTAGTATACATTTTAAAACAGTTCTTCAGACATCGTTCGTGTTTCTGGGGGATTTTTTCCAACATTTTAATAATCTTTTTTTAAAACATTTTGTGGACCATTTATATAATTTTCCTCCAAACATTTTCACTTTTTTTGTTGTTGACATTTTACAATTTGAATCCATTTTTCTGGATTCTTTTTGTTAGATGTTTCACTCACGCTTACAGGTTACTGTCTTGTTGCAGATAAAGAGTCTCTGTGTTTCTTCGTCTGGTGTGTGCAGAGCGGGAATCAGACCCGGGACCTGCAGCACTTCTGGTACACGTCGTGGCCTGACCACAAGACGCCCGACTCCACGCTGCCGCTGCTGCAGCTGATGGGAGACGTGGAGGACCGGAGGGCGGCAGCCATCTTGGGACCCGTCATCGTGCACTGCAGGTACAGAGAGAAAAAACATGGATGCAGAGAGGGTAAAAGTAGAAGTACACACATCCTTTACTCAAGTAGAAGTACACACATCCTTTACTCAAGTAGAAGTACACACATCCTTTACTCAAGTAGAAGTACACACATCCTTTACTCAAGTAGAAGTACAGATACTCCTGTTTAAAAATACTCTGGTGAAAGTAGAAG
Organism: Gymnodraco acuticeps; assembly: GCF_902827175.1. Classification (NCBI taxonomy): domain Eukaryota; kingdom Metazoa; phylum Chordata; class Actinopteri; order Perciformes; family Bathydraconidae; genus Gymnodraco; species Gymnodraco acuticeps. Next base: position 20,436 of record NW_022990516.1, read on the forward strand.
TACTGACTAAACTTCTTTACTCAAGTCAAAGTAAAGAGGCTTTGAAATGTACTTCAGTAAAAAGTACCCATAACTAGCAGCTGCTTTAAAGAGTACCTGACCTCCCTTTATATTAATAGAACAATAATGTCATTGTTAGCTAATGAATGTTTCCATGCTGAACAACGGCAACATGACAACGTTTCCATTGGTCCCTCTTCTTTAGAGAAGACCAGGAAATGATGGATACACGGATCGTGTTCAAATCAATAGGCACGCAATGACTCTAAAGAATAATGATCACGCATCAAACACACATTCAGACTAAAGGAACCAGCTGTTTGGAAAATGAGAAGTAGAAAGTACAGGTATTTGAGTTCAACATGTAAGAAGTAGAAAGTACAGGTATTTGAGTTCAACATGTGAGAAGTAGAAAGTACAGGTATTTGAGTTCAACATGTAGAAGTAGAAAGTACAGGTATTTGAGTTCAACATGTGAGAAGTAGAAAGTACAGGTATTTGAGTTCAACATGTAAGAAGTAGAAAGTACAAGTATTTGAGTTCAACATGTGAGAAGTAGAAAGTACAAGTATTTGAGTTCAACATGTGAGAAGTAGAAAGTACAGGTATTTGAGTTCAACATGTAAGAAGTAGAAAGTACAGGTATTTGAGTTCAACATGTAAGAAGTAGAAAGTACAGGTATTTGAGTTCAACATGTAGAAAGTAGAAAGTACAGGTATTTGGGTTCAACATGTAAGAAGTAGAAAGTACAGGTATTTGAGTTCAACATGTAAGAAGTAGAAAGTACAGGTATTTGAGTTCACATGTAAGAAGTAGAAGTAACAGGTATTTGGGTTCAAACATGTAAGAGAGTAGAAAGTACAGGTATTTGAGTTCAACATGTAGAAGTAGAAAGTACCGGTATTTGAGTTCAACACGTAAGAAGTAGAAGTACAGGTATTTGAGTTCAACATGTGAGAAGTAGAAAGTACAGGGATTTGAGTTCAACATGTGAGAAGTAGAAAGTACAGGTATTTGAGTTCAAACATGTAAGAAGTAGAAGGAACAGGTATTTTAGTAGTTTCAACATTAAGAAGTAGAAAGTACAGGTATTTTGTGTTCAACATGTAAGAATAGAAAAGTAGCAGGTATTTGAGTTCAACATGTAAGAGTAGAAAGTACAGTATTTGAGTTCACATGTAGAGAGTAGAAAGTACAGGTATTTGTGTTCACATGGAAGAAGTAGAAAAGTACAGGTATTTGAGTTCAACATGTGAGGAAGTAGAAAGTACAGGTTTTGTGTTCAACATGGAAGAAGTAGAAAGTACAGGTATTGAGTTCACATGTAAGAAGTAGAAAGTACAGGTATTTGAGTTCAACATGTAAGAAGTAGAAAGTACAGGTATTTGAGTTCAACATGTAAGAAGTAGAAAGTACAGGTATTTGTGTTCAACATGGAAGAAGTAGAAAGTGCAGGTATTTGAGTTCAACATGTAAGAAGTAGAAAGTACAGGTATTTGAGTTCAACATGTAAGAAGTAGAAAGTACCAGGTATTTGAGTTCACAACATTAAGAAGTAGGAAAGTACAGTATTTGTGTTCACACATGGAAGAAGTAGAAAGTACAGGTATTTGAGTTCAAATGTAAGAAGTAGAAAGTACAGGTATTTGAGTTCAACATGTAAGAAGTAGAAAGTACAGGTATTTGAGTTCAACATGTAAGAAGTAGAAAGTACAGGTATTTGTGTTCAACATGTAAGAAGTAGAAGAAAGTACAGGTATTTGTAGTTCAACATGTAAGAAGTAGAAAGTACAGGTATTTGAGTTCAACATGTAAGAAGTAGAAAGTACAGGTATTGAGTTCAACATGTAAGAAGTAGAAAGTACAGGTATTTGAGTTCAACATGTAAGAAGTAGAAAGTACAGGTATTTGAGTTCAACATGTAAGAAGTAGAAAGTACAGGTATTTGAGTTCAACATGTAAGAAGTAGAAAGTACAGGTATTTGAGTTCAACATGTAAGAAGTAGAAAGTACAGGTATTTGTAGTTCAACATGTAAGAAGTAGAAAGTACAGGTATTTGTGTTCAACATGTAAGAAGTAGAAAGTACAGGTATTTGAGTTCAACATGTAAGAAGTAGAAAGTACAGGTATTTTGTCAACATGTAAGAAGTAGAAAGTAAGGTATTTTGTGTCAACATGTAAGAAGTAGAAAGTACAGGTATTTGAGTTCAACATGTAAGAAG
>NW_022990517.1:0-240021 GCF_902827175.1 Gymnodraco acuticeps
TTGAAAAGATCCATGCAGAGTTGGGGGAGAAGAAGAAGACTAATAACCAGCAGTTGACTGAAGCCAGGGACTTTTTTCTTTAAAGTAAAATAAAAATGGGAAACTACTATGCAAAACGCTCTGTATATATTGATCAGAATATAGTCAATACCCTTTTAATAAGTGTGGTGATGAGTACGATTGAAAACAGAACGAGTAGTGACCCCTGTGTAAACAGAATGGCTGAAGTTTGTAAACTGGAAGACATTTTAGATATCGTTCGTTCTGGCAGTACTATTCCTGGTCATTGGGAAACGATTGTAAACGAAACATTTAAAGTGGTCCTGGAATCTTCATTTTCCGAAACATTCTGTAACATTATCTCAGAAATGAAACAAACATCAAAAGTGTATCATGTGCTCTCAGTGTATGCTCTGTTTGTAGATGTAATGCATCTCTGTGTAGAAAGCAGCATACACATGAATATTCTGACTGAAGTGAAAAAACTCCATCACGATATCTCCAGTCATATGGGGAATTCTAAGCTGGAGACGGTCCTGCGGATGTTGCAATCAGTATAACTATTTGATTTTTGTGTGTGAAAAAATAAAAAAGTGTTTTTTACATTAAAAACTGTTGTCTTCATTATAGCCAGGGGGAGCGTGTTTATACATGTGTATTACAGTCCTTCTTTTTGTGTTTTTCAGTGTTTTTCTGTGTGTCTGTACACACAAAGCACAAATCATTTCAACAAACAAAACCCTGAATCAAATTTAGAGAGGACCATTAAGAGTCAGAATCTTAATGAAATCTACGGACACAAAGTACTTCATTATCTACTTTTCAGCTTTTTATACACAAAAGTGTATCCTTCAGTGACTTTCTCAGAGAATTTAAGCATAATCTGCCAAATGTTTCAAAAACAGCCTTGTTTTACTGAAATAGCCTCAAAATCACAAACTGCCATTAAGAGTCAGATGCTTTTACGGAATCTAATAAAACAGAGTACTTTTCTACAGATGACTCCTCCCACTCAACGCAATAAGTCCCATCCCACTCAGCAAATCATATAAAACTAAGGACCCCCACTAAGACGATCGTTGAAAGTAGCCATGAATCTGAGAAAAAACAAGTCTGATGTAGCCTCCCCTTATTATCACCAGGATAACGGATATGGGCTTAATGACTGGATGTTACAAAGTAGGGAAGAGGATGTTCCCGAAGAAGAGCCCTCCTCTATATCATATCCATGTAAGGTCTTTAGGACAAAAGAGGACCACGATAACATGACATATGAAGAATATCTTTCTTTAAAAGAGGGTATTATAGATAACCTTTATAGAAACAGTATATCTCATACCACTCGCCAAGATCGCAAACGACAATTAGCAGAAAAGAAAAGAAAAAGTAAAGAAAACGAAGAAAAATGAAAAGGAGAAGAAAAATGAAAAGCAAACGCAGAATGCGAATGAAAAGAAAAGGACGGAAAACCAAAAGACAAAACGAAGGAAGGTGAAAAGAAAAAGGAACAAAGTGAAGAAATGTAATGGTGTTGTTGAGTCATCTACCGGATCATAATAATCTTATAGATCATCTACCGCTAACTGACTGCTGCGAATGTGTTGAACAAATACCAAAAGCAATGGCAGAGCTTTGCTTCAATATAATGAGAGAAAAAGCACGATACTGTGGAATTGCCCAAATTGGTGACAGTGCCAGAACATGCATTAAAAGAATGTTGGAGGATTTCTATTCTAGTGTCGGTTGTCATTACATCGAAGGATATGCCAAAACGTGTGACGACATAGACAAAGCTTTTGAAGACAATTATATGGTACCTGTCCTTACAGCTAAACAAATCCTACGCCAGGTATTCAACAGACCACAAGAAGCACAAGAAGCCCCAGAAAGGATTACATTCAGAGCTAATAACGGTGAAACCGAAGAAGAAGCAAAGCAGATTATAATCGTTGCGGGTGAAAGGATAGAGAATTTGCATGTAATGTTAATGCATTTATCTGATATAAAAAATGCATTTGTTTACTTCCAAGAGACCCCCTAAACATCTACTTGGGCAATGTGAATTGAACGATAAACCGATCACTGTCAATGAAACGCGGAGGAGAAGCAGCAGTGGCAAAATCGTTAAGTCTATTACCTTGTATGCACTACGGACATTAACTTGGTCAAATGTAATGTGGTTTTTATGTTGTGTTTTTCAATTAAACAACCATTACAAAATGAAAATGTGTTTTATTTTTTTGCTCTCATATATAGTAATAGTATTGTAAACGAAACATTATAATAAATCTTCGACAGGCTGCCACACAGCCTGCAGTCCGTCACCCCCGACCCTCAGTATGTGCACTAAAGAATGGGCAAAGATTACGGCTTTTTTCGGTTTTCTAACCTCCATTAGGCGTCTAAAAAAAGAGTTGGTTTTACTGAGGCACCATATTGATTTTGCTCCACCACAAATGGAGTCATTTTCTTGACCATAAGGACCTGAGATGTGCAGGTAATTTATTTGTAAGTGGGTACACTTACAAAATATGCAAGGGATCAAATACTTATTTCCTCCACTATATTTGACTCTTCACTTGCTGTAACAAATATCATTTCCTCTCTGTGGGACAATAAGGGTATCTGATAATTCCTCATACATACTCCTTTAAACCATTTTTAAAGTTAAGACATTCAATGGTAACCTTGTTAACAGAAGTGGCAATAACAGAGTGATATTGACTTTTAGTGATTTATTTATTATGCACTTTTTTCCTGCAGGTGTGGCTTGAGGAGGAGGAACACAGCGGCGGAGGAAAATGCCACAATGTCAATTGGAGTACATGAGCCACCACCTTAGGTATAAAGGCAGGGGTTGGGCTTCAGCAACACTCTCGTTTGCCCCGGGGCAAACTGAGTGCACGAAGGATGTACAGGCAATAAGGCTGTAAAAACTCCTGAGCTCTGTGAAGTGTTTTCACTTATCTTTTTATGTCTTGAGTATATTGTATGTTGCATTATTGGAGAAGCTTAGGGACCCAGGGTTAGGTTTAGGGTTTTCATTGCCTAAACAACGCTGTTGTGCATACAGTATGTCAATACAACTTGGTATGTTGAATTGAAACTTGTGTATATGTTGTCCAACAGTATAATCAACCAGTGCTGCTATAAGGTATGTTGAATTGAAACTTGTGTATATGTTGTCCAACAGTATAATCAACCCAGTGCTGCTATAAGCTGTATAGCAGCACTGGTTGATTATACTGTTGGACAACATATACACAAGTTTCAATTCAACATACCAAGTTGTATTGACATACTGTATGCACAACAGCGTTGTTTAGGCAATGAAAAACCCTAAACCTAACCCTGGGTCCTAAGCTTCTCCAATAATGCAACATACAATATAATAATAATCTCCACCCACAGATCCAGATGCCTTCTTTCGTGGTGTAGCCTACGCAGTTCTCTAGAAATGGGCACAGAGCTCTGTTCATTCCATAAGACCCTCCGCTGGACTAAGGATCTCAAGAACAATAATTAGCTATATCTGGATCTGCCATGTAGTCTTTTCCCCTACTTATTATTTAATTTATCATTATTCTTTTTAATAACGACCTACTTACTTTTTAAATATAACTGTATTATCAGCTCAACACTGTTCCATACAGCTATTTGCTTATAATTGTCTATAATTACTCAAGCCTAAAATGGGTTCGCTTTCTTGGATTTATGACGTTTATTGGATAAGGTGAATTGGAAGAGCCAGATGACCGACATGTATTCAGTCCAGTCTATGACACTGTCCTGCAGTGTGGGACAAGGGGTCAACATTGCATTTGTATAAACTTTCCCTCTAAACCAGTGTTTGCATATTTTCTTTATTGTAAGATCCCTCTTTAGTCTAGGGCAGGGGTGGCCAACCAGTCAGAGGTTAAGAGCCACATTTTTTCTATGTTACTGCAAAGAGCCACATCAAACACACAGTCACTGATACCGCTTGTTTCAGTTTTTTGTTTTCTGGAGACAAGATTTCAACCACGTCACTGATGCATTTTTGTGGCATTGGGATATATATTTTTTAAATCCTCTGGAGCAGAGAGAGGCGCTGTGGATTATTGTTATTGATTATTGCATCAGTGTTTCTTAGGGTAAAAAACACTAAACCCACAACTTAAGATGAAAGCGTTTAGTTTATTTAATAAAAGAGCACATGTTCAATGTGAAAAGTGACAGTAGTTATAGATTATTTGCAATTTGGTGCTACATATATATATATATTTTTTATTATATATATAACACCTTCAATTCCAGGGGGGGGCGCGGGGCTCCGTTGGCGGGGCGCGGGGCTCCGTTGGCGGGCAGCGCCCCTCTAAGACAATGGTAGGGGAAACACTGGATAGTGTTTAATCAACGATAGGTTTCCCCCCCCTCAAAGGTGATTGGTTCACTGCATCGCAGGTATTATTGTGATTGGCTCTTGGGCCACATCAAAATTAGACGCGCTGTCATCCTCTCATACTGACACCTGACACCACACATACACACCGGGAGCCGGGACGAAAGTAACACGGGACGAAAGTAACGGAGCTATTTTATCCGAGCCCAAACAACTTTGACCGGCCAAATTACGTCAGAATGATCAGCATTCAATACTTAACAGACCTACTAAATATCAGGTTTAACTGTCAGTGTTGTCACGATACCAACATTTTGGTTTCGATACCAAGTCAAGAATTGCGATTCCGATTATTTTTCTTAAAAAAAGGGAAACAGTCTTAAATGTAATTATTGTGCTTTATTTCACACCAGAACCATAACCATAACACAAACTTTTAAACAATGAGAACAATAAATAAAATAAATGACAAGAATTCGTATTAAATAAAATTAATACATTTCTTACAGACGGGCCTCGTGGTGTCCGTGGCTTGCCCTCACTGTCAGAGATATAGCTAAAATACATCGCTTCTGGCGTCTTTTTTCTCAACAAGCCGAGGCGCAGCGGCAGTTGTACTCCCACTTGCAGCCATGCTTCTGGTTTTCTCACATGCTCTGGCAGCTAGCGCGTGCACGAGAGAGGGGAGGGACTTAGAGCGTGCTTGAGAGGGGAGGGACTTAGAGCGTGCTTGAGAGGGGAGGGACTTAGAACGTGCTTGAGAGGGGCGGGACTGCAGGCACGGCTGCAGTGCAGGGAGTGGAAGCAGAGCGCTGAACACACACGGCTCTTATTAAAACGGCGCTTTCTCACCGGAGTACTTTCCCCCGTCATTCTTAAAGTACCGATACTAATGAAACGGAGGAATCGTAACGTTTTTAACGGCAGGGTATCGCGGTATACCTTTCAAGTATCGGTACACCATGCAAAACTAGTCAGGAGTCAGTGTCTCTCCCCAAAACTCACACATATAAAATTCGATATGAACTGAAGAGCCGCATGAAACTAGGCAAAGAGCCGCATGCGGCTCGAGAGCCGCGGGTTGGCCACCCCTGGTCTAGGGGATTGCAGAAAAATCGTGCACATGATGATACAAGAATCACATTTGGCACACTTGTTCTCCAAGTGGTACTAATCAAATCTGCCTGATTGGCCAATTGAAAATCCAAGATGGCGGCCATTTTCCAAGATGGCCGCCAGATTAGCCGCCCGAAAACCGTAATAATTCGGCACAGAAAGGGTTAATCAAATTTTAAAGGTCATAAATGGACGCGATAATTTAAGACCTTTAATTTGATACCTAATTTATGGGTCTACGACCACAGGAAATACTTTAACCCATTGGGAACCATTGTCGACTTTTGTCACCATGAGTACTATTTGCACTTTGGGTCTCAAAGGGTTTTAATAAAGCACACTGACACATTTTTCAAGATGGCCACCAGATTGCCTGTTTTTTATTACGTAAGCTTACCCCGGCTAGCAAATGTTCAAAGTTATTTATACCATGCCACTGGTCCTCCAGCTGCTACTGTTCACATATGCAGCTGCAGAGTGATGTGCAGGGGAGCTCTGACTGAAAGCATTTGCATCTTCCTGTGCAACCTTTCTTACAGGAACACTTCGTCAGTTCCCGACAGCTCGCTGCAATAGGGGGGTAGTGTTGTCCAACATATCTGCCATGTCTCTCCTTTCTGTGTCCATCCCCATTCAGCGGGACTGCTCGTGTCTGGATTGGAGATGGTTGCCTGGCCCCAGATGATCCCAGCCTGATAAGCCGCACGCTTTGCATGTTCTCTGAGCGCTGCCTGTGTTGGTGGAATTGAGTTGTACGGCCTCTGCTTGCGGGCAAAGAGATCTAGTCTTGCTTCATCCACACCAGTGGTTGCGCTTGATCTGTCGTACATGAGGACAACGAATCTCTCCAGCTTCTGCAGGTCAAGATCACAAATCAATGTTGGATGCTGGCTGAGATTAGTGAATGTTTCAGAAACATCATCGAATACGTTCCAAGTCTGCCATGCAGATTTCTTCCCTTTCCCACGGAAGGCAGACACGACATCACATCCAGTGAACGCATGAAAGTATGGGATCCCTCTAGCTTTCTCAAGCCCTATTGCAGAAACTACCTCATGGACTGGAATCCATCGCATCTTGGCTCCTTGGCCAAAGGCAATCCACATTTTCTCAAGACCTAGTTCCTGTAAGGATGGCAGTACAGATATTGCTATGACTAGCACGTCCGTGTCATTAGCCTTAATGATAATAGACTTGCTCCCATCAGTCGTTGCATCCCTGGCGTGCACAAATATTCGACTGTCAGCTTCTTCATGAGAACATGGGGACACAGCATCCAGCAACTTCCCTGTGTTGCTAATGGCTTCTTCTCCTTTTGTGACAATTACTGTGCTTGTCGTCTCTGCTTCACACATCTTTTCCGCAAGGAAGTGAAACAGCTCAGTCTTTACATTACATTACATTGCATTTAGCTGACGCTTTTGTCCAAAGCGACTTACAATAAGTACATTCGACCAGGAAGACACAACCTTGAAGAAAACAGAATCATATAAGTATATCAGGTTTCATAGAGCCAAACATTTCAAGTGCTACTCAACTGGCTTTAGGTAATCCAGTCCTTTATTAGTATAAAAGTGCTTTGTTAATCGTTCTAACGCTCGAAGTGGAGTCGAAAGAGATGAGTTTTCAGTTTGCGCCGGAAGATGTGCAAGCTATCTGCCGTCCTGATGTCAATGGGGAGCTCATTCCACCATCTTGGAGCCAGGATAGCAAACCCACGTGTTTTCGCCGATGGGAACTTGGGTCCCCCTCGCAGCGAGGGCGCAACGAGTCGTTTGGCTGATGCAGAGCGTAGTGCACGCGCTGGGGTGTACGGTTTAACCATGTCCTGGATGTAGGAAGGGCCAGATCCATTCGCAGCACGGTAAGCAAGTACCAGTGTCTTGAAGTGGATTCTAGCAGTTACCGGAAGCCAGTGAAGGGAGCGGAGGAGCGGAGTGGTGTGGGGAGAATTTAGGAAGGTTGAAAACCAGACGAGCCGCTGCATTCTGGATGAGCTGCAGAGGTCGGATGGCACATGCAGGTAGACCAGCCAGGAGGGAGTTGCAGTAGTCTAGGCGTGAGATGACGAGAGCCTGGACCAGAACCTGAGTCGCTTTCTGAGTCAGCTGGGGACGTATCTTCCTGATGTTGTAAAGCGTGTATCTGCAGCAGCGGGTTGTAGCAGCGATGTTTGCAGTGAAGGACAGGTTGTTATCTAGGGTCACACCCAGTCTTGTTGCTGGCGTCACGAAGGAAGCTTTGCCAGTTACCTGGTGTCTTACTCGTCCCTGTCACTCTTCTTCTGATTCCTTGCCCTCTTTTCGACCTTGTCTCGGATTTCAGACTTGACTTCTTGTACACATCAAAGACTACGTCCACCCGCTTGTACCTGGCACCATAGGATTCAACCTTTGGGATTATGTCTTCTTTAGCATAGTCATCAAATGTCTTTGAAGTACGTGGAGGTAAGGCATTGATAAGTGCTGAGCCATCAATGATGATTGCATCTCCATTTGGTTCTGTGTCTGGGATGTTCACTTGCGCTTCAAGAATTTCAACCAGCTGTGACTTCTGACACGTATGAAGCTTGCCGCTATCACTGAGAGATGCAGGGTGCGACTGATTTTCGTGCTTGAAGAATTCTTGCAAGTTACACTGCCTGTTCTGGCACGAGATGAACAGTCGCGAGAATAACTGACAGTCGTCTTTCAGGACTTTCTCCTTAGAAATGTCCTTAGCCTGCTCTTGTTTGAAGAAAGAAGCAAGGTTTTTCTTGATCGGATTATAAAAAGCACTTTCACCTTCATCCTCTAGCCCCTCCATGAATGATTGGAACTGCTCTTTGCCCCGTCGGTGATGTGTTGCTACCATTTCAGCTAGAGTTGGGTCTGCAATGTTCTTCGTGTCTAGCACCAGCAGGTCGGCTGATTCTTCTTGGAATGGGTTGCCCATCTCTTGCATCACTGCAGAGAGTGATTTCACCTTTGCAAAGAAAGATTTCTGGGCACTCCTTGTCTGCTCGTGGTGTCTGCTGCTATATGTGGCATCTTTCATACCAGACATGGCCTCGTATCCAGCTACTAGACGACTAACTTCGGGTCCAGCGACCATCCACCTACGAAGTGCTGACGCGTCTTCTGTCAACCCAATTGCTCCTCCGTCACCTTTGATCACTGCATTATTTTGCTCGTGTGCTTGGTCGATCGCCAGGCCAGAGTATTCTCTTCTTGAATTGTGGATGGCATCAAGTGACATCATATCTCGGAGGTGAATTGGGATCCACCGCGCATAGTTGACATTGTTATTTGCAAAGAAATAAGGCACCAGTTCTGAAAGTGCTTCACGGTACAAGTTGAAGTCTCCTTCTCTGAATGAGCGGATCAGGGTGAATATGGTGAGCTCCATGTTCAGCACCAGACTCCAGAACTGGAACTGCGGACTCTCTTTCCTCCGTTGTTCACACCAATCCTCAAAGGTTATATCTGATATGCAAGACTCTTCAGAGCGGTAATCATGGTATGCCTTCTTCATCAGTTTGTACAAGCTGCATGCAGTGATCTGGTGTGCTTGTCTTGTCCTGGTGACACTGGATGCAGACAGGTAAGACTCTGCTGTACCAGATGAGGCCACCTCTGCTTCCACAATGGCACTGGTCCAGCCACTCTCCCGTAGTAATGTTCCTATCGATCTCAGTGCAGCCATTTCTATATGAAGTCCACCGAACATGATCACAAACTTGTCCTCTCCATATTCGGGCCACTTCCATTGTATTTGTTTTGCCAGAGCATATAACGGTTGATCAGCAGCAATGACAGGTGTCTGCCCTGGGTTCAGAAAAGCCACTGTATCACGGACCTTCGCCATGGCATGCTTGATCGTTGCAACAGAGTGAGCCTGATCTCTGGTACTTTCTTAACCTTCATTTCTGACTCTAGTTTGAGCGGCTCACGTTCATCGCCAGCATTTTCAGTGCTTGGATGTTGGAAAATGGACACACTTGTACCATGGAATGATGTTTGAGCTGTGGTCGCAGTCGGATTATGATCTATGTTGTCCACTGCTGCAGTTGTGAACAACTGCTTTCTCAAGACTGGGGGACAGATTACTCCATCTTGCACATACTGTGCAACAACTGCTTCTCCTAACTGTGCTGAGATTTCTAGGACTCTGTCGTATGATATGCTGAGCCCATTCTCATGGAGCATTTCAATGATTTGTCTCTTCCTCGTCTTGGCAAACACATACAGGTCCATGTAGACTGCAAAAGGTGGCTCACGGTCCTTGGAATGCCTGTGGACATCCGTTCCTTCCTTATATTTCGCAAAGCAGTTGTACTGTAGGAGTTGCGATATAGAAAGGTCAGATTTCGATGCTCCATGCACAAGTTGGGACTTGATGTCAGCACCATGTTCGATCATACATACAAATTGCAGCAGTGATGGTGGTACAGCCTGTTCTAGGTCTGTGTCGTTAAAGGTGCTGCTGAAATTTGACTTTTGATGTAGCATATCTCGTCTTATTATCCCAGCAGCTTTTGCTTGGTGGATCGCTTCACCGTACTTGGATGCTTGTGAGAGGATTGAGCCCACATCATTTTCAAAAGCCAGCATAACATCTCGTCCTTGGTGATGAGCTTGCAGCTTGGGAATGTGAAAAAGCAGCTGGTCCTTGAGTCGAGTAGGATGAACATCAGGCGATTCAACACCAAGCTGCTCCAGCCTCTGCTTGTAAAGCATGGTCAAATTAGCAAGCTTCAATATGAGTGGATCACTACTATCACTGGCATTTTTCATCTCACTAATGTAGGTGACTAGTTCGGAGAAAGCAATTGGATATGCTTCCTTCCAGTGCTCCTGTGCTTTCTCTTGCTCCTGCACCTTTAGGTAGGCTCGTTCTCGGTTATACAATGCCACCAAACAAGCAGGGTGATATTTCAGTTCTTGTGCTATGACAACTCCTACACTTAGTTTGGCAAGGAGTTTTCTATCACTGAGTGTTTTTGCACATTCGTTTATTCTGTTATTCACTTGCATTGTCATTGCTTCTCTAAGCTCCCCTCCTTTTTCGCAAAAGAAACATTCTTGTGTTTTAGCTTCTTGGACCTTTCGTGGGATCTTACTTCTACCGCCCTCATCACTAGTACCTGTAGGGGTTGATCTTTTTTCAGCTCTGTGTAACTTTGTGTTGTTAAATAGAAGCCTACAACTCTCATGATATTTTGCCTTCTTTTGTCTTAAGGTTTCATTTATCCCACCACCTTCGTCAAGTCTTGCAGGGTCTAGCTTGATTGGTAGTGCATTGAGTGAGTGAAACAGAGGAATATTCGTTGCCAAGTTCATATATCCATCATCGCCTCTTCTGGCAGGATTGCCCTGGGGGGACTTTAGATCTTCTTTCTTAACCTCCTGACATAGGCAACACTTGGTCCAGTCAGTGTTCCACGATTTTACAGTAGCACTTGTGTCCATGGTCAGTATGACGTTCAGGGTTGAGGGTTTATCCTTTTACCACCCTGTACGTGTATAATAGACACTTTCCTGTATGATAGTGTAAAAAGTAATTGAATGAATTAGCTAATTTCCGATAGCATAGTTAGCTTAGCTTAGCTTACACATTGAAATAACACACAATTAACCACAATTTTGAAACACATCACTTGGCACACACAAGTCAGTTTGTAAGTACTCACAGTCACAGATATCTACTCCGGATTAAACCAAAACGATGTGTGGCTGATAGAACTGGCTGCCACCATGTGCTCTCTGCATTTTGCGTCTACTCAAAACACACATGTCGCGCAAAATGGTGCCTTAAAGGTGCAGTACCGAATTTCGCCACCAGGGCGTTTCAATATACTATAATATACTTAAGTAACTACAGTTGAGTAGCTACAGTGACATTCAAGTAACTGTGGAACTGTTAGTTATATATTTTTCTGCAATCCCCTAGAGACTAATACTCATGGTGACAAAAGTCGACAATGGTTCCCAATGGGTTAAAGTATTTCCTGTGGTCGTAGACCCATAAAATAGGTATCAAATTAAAGGTCTTAAATTATCGCATCCATTTATGACCTTTAAAATTTGATTAACCCTTTATGTGCCGATTTATTACGGTTTTCGGGTGGCTAATCTGGCGGCCATCTTGGAAAATGGCCGCCATCTTGGATTTTCAATTGGCCAATAAGGCAGATTTGATTAGTACCACTTGGAGAACAAGTGTGCCAAATTTGATGTTTGTATCATCATTTGCACGATTCTTCTGAAACATTGCTGTTATCTGCCCCACTAAAGGTCTGCAGAAGCAGCAGGGCGCTGGCGCTTTGTATGTGGCACCTGGAGAAGGTCAGCAAAACACGAGAGGATGTCAGACTCTAGTAAACTTCTTACTTAACAACATACTTTTATCATTTTACAAGAGGAAACATCTACATCAGATGCAGAGGATTACTTGAAATGTGAGTATTTGGGGCATTAGTCCTGTACAATGGACCTTCTCAAACTATTTAGTATTGACAATATACTCCACTATGTGTTTACCTTTTTGTAAACCTGTCAAACAATCTTGTGGATTAAACTGTGTACAATTTCAAGGAACAGAGTTGAGGATCAGATGTCTCACCTGGTCGTCCCTGCAGCAGGGACACTGTCTGCAGACTGCAGGCCTCCTCTGGCGGGCAGAGACTCTCCTTCCTGTCTGGTTGTCCTGCGGGAGGACGGGCACTCGACCCTGCAACAACACACACTCATGTTAGGATGAGGCTCTAGAGTCTACAAGTACATGCAGGGTGGACCTTTTTCAAGTATGTTGTCATGTCGTAGTATACAAATCAAATGTGTTATAGTTTTATGTGCTGGAAGATTAACTTGCCAAAGATGGATGTGGTTGTTGGATAAAAATCATAAATGAAGAAACATGAAACATAATCAAAGTCTGAAAACCTCCTCAAGACGAGACAGGTCCGGTAACAAAACAAGAGCCACCTTTAGGCCCTCATGTCAGTTAATATTGTGCTTTAGTGACACATATGTGACGTGATTACAATGTTATATAATAAGCATATGTCTGTTTATTGTTTGAACATATAATATTGCACATGTATATGATGGAAATAATGCTAAGTTAAAGTGAGTGACTTTAATTAGCTTGATTCAAAGTTACAATATGAATGTATTTCAGCTTGAAGCTGGGTGATATAGCCTAAAAAGTTAATATAAATGATTTGTATTAGATACAACATTTATTTGTTAATATTGTCATATGGCCTAGTTTTGATGAATGCATGTGTATTTTTGGTAGTTTTTAATGCAAAGATGTATTAATTGAGTCGTCACAGTATACTTGACCTTAATCTGATAGTTACACTGTTTAATGGTAGGCCTACTTATCGTTACAGGAGACTAAATGATTTGATAAACATCAGTAAACTGTGAGGTTTCTGAAAATGTCGACGGCAAAGCACATTGGAAACAACGGGGACTTTCAACGTTATGAAATCTTACATTTTCCATAATTAAAGTGTGTTTTCTCGCTGTAATAACTCTCAGGGGTTCTCTGACTCTTGTCGGGATGTAAAAAAGACTTGAGCTGAAGCGATAATTTGGCAGAATCGTCGAGTGAAAGCGGAGAAAATATTTTCGTGACCGTCTTCAGGTAGTTTTCAGGTTGTTATGGTTTAAATATTGATCCGATATTGACGCTAGTCCTGCGTCAAACCATAGCAACCATGGAATCCTCTACCTCCATTTTGTAAACATAAATATTGAATCTGTAGATATATAACTGGTATTAAACTGGAAATGTATAACACGCAGCTTTCAGTTTGCTAGCTTAGAGATAAATCACAATGTGCAGCAGAGACAAATATCAATACATGGTTTATCGTTATCTTGAACCTAAAGACGAAACCTCTTTGGAAAGAAATTATGAAAACACTTGTAATTGAACTATTAGTGGTTGGCCTACGTACCTGTTGATGTTGTTGTTGGTCTGATCATTACTCAAATACAGCAAGTTGAGCTAATGAAATATCTGATCTCAAATGTAAAGTACAATCAGCCTGAGATGAAGTCCATGTCTTCATATGAATTTACAGATCTGAATGCTTCCAGTGTCTGATATAAAACGTGTTTAACTATAAATATATAAATGCTTACGTGCTGTGATTTCATTGCAATCATCATGTAAAATATAAACTAGACTTTGTTTATATTTTCCTCTGAGTGAATCATACTGTGGCAACTGGACACAAGGACCTGTGTTTTGTTAAGTAGAACATTAAAGACAGAGTTTGTCTCTTTCATGATTGTTTTTTTGACAAAAGTTTCATGTGAAGATTTACACTAATGTAATCTCTGTACATTGCCTTTTTTTGATATCACAGGGCAGGGCTCTTCCTGGGTGTATGGCCTTCCTGAAGTGGGACAGGAGACAACAAGAACAACACAACCAGTGTGATCCACAGCGGTCAACACCGAGCACCCCATGATATACACGTGATTGCTTTGATATTGAATTCAATGAAAACACCTCTATTAAATAATCCTGTGTTCTGTGACATACTTTACCCTCAGTGATGTGTTCAAGCTAAACTACTTCCAAACAATGTTGTCACCAGGAATCTGTTTCAACTGAAAGTATTTGTAACAACAAACAAATGTAATTCCTTCTCCATCACACAAACAGAAACAAGAAAATATGTGTCGAGAGGGTGGCGCCAGAGGACAGGCTGAGTTACTAAAGACCAAATGGTTTATCCTGTGTAGGAGCTATACACCAACTTTCACTGTAGTCAGTTTGCAAACATTTAAAAAATAAAATGATTATCAATCTTGTAGTTCACAATAAAAATGAATGTATCTACAAACAAAAACGTTTTAAAAACGTATTTAAAATGGGATGTCAACTTGTGAGTGTGGTACAATTGGTGCCACACTGCTGATATATTAACTATTACTTCCATGGACAGTCGATTCAAAAATGATGTGCTGGTTATAGCAAGGGGTTATATTATGGCATTTTGTTTTAATCATCCTTCAAGATAAAACCAGTATAAGTAAATAATGAAATAAAGACAATGATCATTTTTAAAGAGCATACATTTATTTTTTCAAAAGGTAACTCCTGTAAAAGGTAATTATACAAACATCTAAAAATGAACATCCATCCATCCATCCATCTTCTCCCGCTTATCCGTGGTCGGGTCGCGGGGGTAGCAGTTCCAGCAGAGAGCCCCAAACTTTCTTTTCCCTGGCGACATCAACCAGCTCTGACTGGGGGATCCCAAGGCGCTCCCAGGCCAGCGAAGAGATATAATCCCTCCACCTGGTCCTAGGTCTACCCCTTGGTCTCTTCCCAGCTGGACGTGCCTGGAACACCTCCCTAGGGAGGCGCCCAGGTGGCATCCTAACTAGGTGCCCGAACCACCTCAACTGGCTCCTTTCGACGCGAAGGAGGAGCGGCTCAACTCCGAGTCCCTCCCTGATGACCGAACTTCTCACCTTATCCCTAAGGGAGACACCAGCCACCCTGCGGAGAAAACCCATCTCGGCCGCTTGTATCCGCGATCTCGTTCTTTCGGTCATGACCCATCCTTCATGACCATAGGTGAGGGTAGGAACGAAAATGGCCCGGAAGACCGAGAGCTTTGCCTTCTGGCTCAGCTCCCTTTTCGTCACAACGGTGCGGTAAAGCGACTGCAGTACCGCTCCCGCTGCTCCGATTCTCCGGCCCATCTCACGCTCCATTGTTCCCTCACTCGAGAACAAGACCCCGAGATACTTGAACTCCTTCACTTGGGGTAAGGACTCATTCCCTACCTGGAGTGGACAGTCCATCGGTTTCCTGCTGAGAACCATGGCCTCAGATTTGGAGGTGCTGATCCTCATCCCAGTCGCTTCACACTCGGTTGCGAACCGATCCAGTGAGTGCTGAAGGTCGCAGACCGATGAAGCCATTAGAACCACATCATCTGCAAAAAGCAGTGGTGCAATCCTTAGTCCACCGAACTGCAGACCCCCTCCCCCATGACTACGCCTCGAAATCCGATCCATGTATATTACAAACAGGATTGGTGACAAAGCGCAGCCCTGGCGGAGGCCAACCCTCACCGGAAATGGGTCCGACTTACTGCCGAGGACCCGGACACAGCTCTCGCTTTGGGAGTACAGAGATTGGATGGCCCTGAGTAGAGACCCCCTCACCCCATACTCCCGCAGCACCTCCCACAGTACCTCCCTGGGAACTCGGTCATACGCCTTCTCCAAGTCTACAAAACACATGTAGACCGGATAAGCGTACTCCCAGGCCCCCTCCAGGATCCTTGCGAGAGTAAAAAGCTGATCCGTCGTTCCACGACCAGGACGGAATCCGCATTGTTCCTCCTCAAAAATGAACAATGAATGCAAATCAAGAATCTGGCTCTTTCCAGAGAAACTTAAGAAACAATACCTGGCTTGATCAAAACAGCTGCCACTGAATTGCACTTTATTACCGTCTTTAATACTATTAATAGTACGTACAAATGTACAAAAGTCTTACAAAGAAATAAAAACAGTATAGAGCATGAGAAACAGACTTACATTTCAACACTGCCAGACTGAAAGGTTGTTCCACAAGCAAACTGACCCCCTATTCCATCATTCTTAAAACATGGCAAATAAAAATCAACACAAAATCCTGGTTCCCTAGTTAGGGATTACTCTTTTAAATCCATCCATCCTGAGGGAGGGGGGGGGGGGGGGCATGGACCAAATTCCAAGCCAATCTATTCAATAATTGTCAAAATGTGTCACTAAAAACAGAAATGGTCAACCTCATAGTGACAGAGGAAGGGGATCTACCCATCCCTCTGGGGTTCAGCACTGTCCATCAAATAGTTGAGCCAAACTGTTGGCAGGCTAAACAATTATTGATATTGAACCTGCACATGTACATTGGAGTTGTAACTAGTAATTGACCAATCAATAGGTGCATCCAGAGAAAAAAATACCAACTTCTTTGATTATTGATGTATCCTTTAAGTAATTATCCATGGAAAAAATGCCAGAAAATGCAGTTTTTAGATCTTGGCTTTTCTCTGTTAAATATTATATTAAAGTCAACATCTTTGGGTTTGGACCATAGGTTTGGACTCAACAAAACATTGAATCACTTGGACTTTGAGTCTTTTGAGGTTGTTCCTTTTTTATTATTTTTGGACAATTTATTGAACAAACAGTTTATCGTAAAAGTAATCTGCAGATTACTAATTAAAATAATAATTAGTTGCAGCCCTAATATAAACACTTAAATACTGTGTTCAAGTGTGGACACTACACTTTCTTTCCCCAAACCATCTCCATCTTCGCCACATGGGCCTTGGATGATTTGGAGAAGGTGCTTTTAACCACGTTGAGAGGAGCAGATTTACCGCTGAGGTAGACCTTATTGAGACACGAAGGAACCCAGGACTCCTCTTCCTCCTCCTTCCCTACAGCTTCCACTCCTTTCTTCTTGTTCAGGGTACATGAATGGGCAAAAATGTATCCCGTCATAAAGGCGTCGAACCCGGCACGGTGCGATCCTGAGTCGGCGTTCTTCTTCTGCTCAGTCTTGGACGATTTCTCGCTTAATTTTTCACTTCCTCCATCTTTTGTTCTGCTTTCTTCACCACCATTTGTGTTGGTTTTTGCGTTGTCATCAGTAGTGGGTGTTATTTCAAGTGTGTTGTCTTGGCTCACTCCGTTCCCCTCGATGTCTGTTTTCTCTCGTTCATTCTGTTGGGTGTCCATTAGAGACCCTTTTTCTGAGGATGACTCGGCCCCTTGCTTCTCATCTGGCGTTTCTTGCAGATCCACCGCCATGTGGGGGATTTTGTGTTGAGGGGCACCGTCTTCCGCTGCCTCGCCTTTACCTTTCCTTTTTTCTTTATGTCTCTTCCTCTTAGGCGGTGGCTGCAGGAGAAACTGGTGGTGGTTGCTGAGATGGGGCTGGGGCACTCTTAGTTCTGGCGATGAGCAGGAGGGGTGGTGAAGGTGGAGGATGTGGAGGAGGAGGAAGCATCTCTGGAACAGAGCTGTTGTAAAAGGAGTTGTCCTCAGGGCCCTGAAGCAGCTCCTGGTAGATCTGGAAGTGTAAGGTGTTGCATTCAAATATAATTCATCACCGAACTTCCATTAAAAATCCCAATACACTCAGAGTGTTGTTAAGAAATCTCATACTGCTATACTGTACGTACAGTGGAGCTCTCTCGTTTCATGAAGGCATCATCACAGTCAGTCAGGTTCATGTTGAGGAGTGTGAGCTCAGTCTTTCACAACGTTTGAAAACACCTGTGAGAAGAAGAACAAGTGAACAGAATGTAAACAGAGAGCCAGCTTTAATAACACAGAAATATGTTTGCATATTAACTGAAGGACTATATCTGCGTGTGTTTCTCTGGTCCTTGCTGTTCCACTCAGGTCTCCACATGGCAGTAGGATAACATCTGTGCAGGTTTCCTTATAGAGGCTGTAGGTGGAGGTTTGGCCACAGCTTTCTGTGGGGATCTTCAGGGGGAGTGGTCTTCTTCAGGTGGCTGAAGGTGGAGGTTTGACCGCAGTGATCTGTCAGAGGGCATGGCGTATATAGAGGATAAGAAATATATCCACAGAGACCTGAGAGCAGCCAATGTCCTGGTGTCAGAGAGTCTGCTCTGCAAAATCGCTGACTTTGGACTGGCAAGAGTTATAGAGGACGACGAATACTCTGCCAGAGAGGGTATACTTTTTCTGTTTGAATGTCCATTGTTATTTTTCAGTATTTAGCTGACTCCCAGGGGGATACTTTTGAAAAACCTAAAATAAAAATCGAAGTAGAATTGATGAACTATGTGTGTTTCAAGAGCCAGACTTTTGGTTTCAGTTGCCAGTTCCTCTACTTTTTCAAGCTAAAATAAACCACTCAGTGACCAACATAGGTTTAAACCATTCTTTCTCCTTTCATACTAACACCAGTCTAGTGTGTGAAAATGTATCTATGTGTCATCATAAACCTGATGATTACTGACCTGGAACCAGGAAACACTGAAACTCCCTTCATAGGAACATTACAAATAAACGCAGGTTTTTATTCTGACCTTCATTTACATATTCCATTGCAGTATGGGTCATACACGTGGAAATATGGAGTTTTTTTCCATTCAGCAGATGAATTTGATTTGAATTTAGATACTAAATTAACGGCATATTTAATGTTTTTCAGTGTCAGTTTCCTGAACATACTAGAGCCACCATTCACAGGCTTTTACTGTAAGCAGAATTAATGGCGTTTATTAGTTGTGACCTTTAGCATAGATTTGCAGTTTTATGGCCATACTCTACCAACTCCTTGGCCTAGTAGGCTATGACTGTCTATCACTAAGCTGATCAGTGCAGTAAGGTTAAAACATTTTCAGATGTAAACAACTAATGGCAAAAGCAATTATGATGAGAGCAAATCATTTGGCATTTCAAATATTTTTTTATTTCAGTGACATCTTATGCACTTATCTGCAAAAAACGATTTTACACACATTGATAGTGTAACTTCATGTGTTTTGCATTTTGTAACAACAATTTTCATAGAAAATTCAGTAATGATTGGTTTATGGAAGATTAAAAAGATACAATTTAATCTTCCCAAAGTTGTCTTACTGGATTAATGGTCAATGGTTTTGAAGAGTTTGATTTTCTCCTACAGTATGTTCATGGTAGCACAAAAGCCACTGAGCCAATGATCATGTCAAGCAGCTGGTTTTGTTAGATACTAAATGAACGGCATATTTAATGTTTTTTACCATGTCATGCTCAGGAGCCAAATTCCCCATCAAGTGGACGGCTCCAGAGGCCATCAACTACGGATCCTTCACCATCAAGTCAGACATCTGGTCCTTCGGAGTTCTGCTCTATGAGATTATAACATACGGGAAATGCCCCTACCCAGGTAAAAAAAAAAACCTAAGTAGCCTATTTGTACTACTTATATTATTTGAATTTTTTTTAAACTACAGTGTTATGATCTTTGAATAATGCACAAAATACCATTAAATAACTTGCGTAGCTTTACTTATAACGAACAATTTGACTAAGACAAACGTGGTGACTACAGTAAAAGAGGTTTCCACAATACTGGAGTCATTGTGTTTTGAATATCTACCGTCCTCTACTGGTGATTCTTTACTCAAGCTAATGACTACGTGGCTATATAGAGTATGTGTGTTGTCCCTCTAAACCAGGGGTGTCCAAACTTTTTTCACTGAAGGCCACATACAGAAAAGCATATAAAGGGTTGGGCCCCCCACCAGAGGTGAGGTTTATTGCCTCATAAGTTAAGTTATAAGTTAGCAAAATCAATCAAATGTAGGTAAATTATTCTTGATAATTGAAATGCTTAAAGAGAAAAAAACGCCTACATCACAGCTTTCCATCGGGTTTCATTTATTTAGTTACAAAAAGTGTTGACAACTCATCTCTTAAAACAGAAGCCTCAGATTGCTTATAATAAGGGGAAAGAGGAAAGGTATATTTGAAACTTGATATGTAAGTAAGTTATTGGGCGTTTTTTTATCAACTAAGATTTGTTAGAAAATGTTTTCAACTTTAATTGACTGAATTTATTTGAAAATTGGTTACATGAACACACGAATACTACTGTGTCATATACATATATATTTAAGAAGTGCAATATAAGAAAAGCACAAGTTTCAGATGTGGGCCATATTCCATTATGCTTTTACAATTAGCTGAGGGCCAATTTAAAATGGACAACGGACCGCAGTTGGCCCCCGGGCCGTAGTTGGGACACCCCTGCTCTAAACAATCCTAGATTCTCACCTGCATGCCTGCCTGTGTTCTCCTCAGGTATGACCAAAGGAGAGGTGATTTCCTCGGTGCAGCGCGGCTACAGGATGCCTCAGCCTGACAGCTGTCCTGACGAGCTCTACGCCATCATGACGTCCTGCTGGAAGCACAAACCTGAAGACAGGCCCACCTTCGAGTACCTGCAGAGTGTCCTGGACGACTTCTACACCGCCACAGAGGGACAATACCAGCAACAACCATAGAGAGGGACACTTTCAGCCAGAAATTATATTTGGAGCTGCTTTGGATGTGTTGTTATAGTTGTAATATTTTGTATATACCAGACTAATGTCTAAAGCCCTAACAATCTTGAAATGTGCTCCTATACATGTTTACAATGTGTTTCTTATATATTTGCTGTTAAGAACATTTCCCTGGATTTACCGTACTGTACTATTCAAAGTGTATGTGCTATTCCAGTACCTGACCATCTCAAATTCAATGTATGTTTGAAAGGGACAGAACAAATAGGTGACATTATACATAAGAGTTTGCAATGCTAGGACACAATGTCTTTATTCCTGTCCAAAAAGCTGCCTAAAAGAGACTGGATGTGTATATAATGTGGCAACAATTGAAAAAGGGCCATGCTGTATTTACGATTAGCTGTTTGACTTCACACAATCATTTCTCCTTTTATATAGTGTAAATGACTGAATTTCACATTTCATGACTTATTATTTCGTAAGCTGCTCTAACAATGTTCTTCAATCTCTAACAAAATATTCTTTAATCATTTTCTGTTTGTTAACTGTTTCTTGAATATCCTGATCATCTCTGAACCCCACTTCATATTGAAGTTATTTAGCATTTGTTTAATTGTTTAATTGGTGTGAATATGTTATCTGTATTATTTCAACTGTACATATATAGTGGGCTATTATATAATTAAATGTCTGGCTTTGACATATTGTGACTCTTGGTATATTTGGTTCATATTTAGAATTCACCTTAAATGTAGAGGAAAAATAAACTTTATTTTGGAAAATTGAAACAACACGCTTTTTATTTATTTAATACGCATTTCAATGATACTTGTTGATATTTCAGATGAGATTGTGGAAATGTTGTATTGGCTGAAATAGCCGTAATTGCAGTAATTACATTTTGTGTCAGATGTCTTTGTACATTTGGCTCAAGAAATTCCGACATGATGAATTACTAGAAAGTGAATGTGTTAATGTTATTAATGTATTAATATAAACCCTAAATAAGTGGCGACTAATAATTAATATACCATGACAAAGGAACACACTTCAACTTAAACACACAAAAACAATCATATCCTTAGGATCTGTTTTATACAAATTATTCTGGTCTCAAATTACTGATCAGATGGTTGCAGACAATAGTTCATTTATTGTAAAACAGTGCAGAGGCTTAAAAGAGCACATTGGACGTCGTATTAGGGGGCGTTGTTGGAAAAGTAAGGCACTGAAGTCTCGGGTGGAGCGTCTCTGCAATCTTTGGCCTTCAATGAATCGGCATGCGTAGAAAGTGCTGGTGGTTGCAGAGATGGGGAGGGGCATTTTTAGTCCTGGCAATGAGCAGGAAGGGTGGTGAACGTGCACGATAGGGAGGAGGAAGCATCTCTTGATCTGGAAGTCCAACAAGGCCTGGAGAAAACACAAAGAAAAGGTGTTGCATTAAAATAGCATTCATCAGCAAACTTCCATCAAAAATCCCATGACTTAATGTCTCATACTGCTATACTCTACGTACAAGTGGGAGGAAGAGGAGCTCTTTCTGTTTCATGAAGGCATCATCACAATCAGTCAGGTTCATGTTGAGGAGTGTGTGCTCAGTCTTTCACACAACGTATGGAAACACCTGTGAGAAGAAGAAGAAGTGCACAGAATATAAACAGAAGCCCAGCCCAGGCATGCTATTTTTATACAGATATATTTTCCCATGTTTACTCAAAGATCATATTTACCAGTGTTTCTCTGGTCGTTGCTGTTCCACTTAGATCCAACCATAGCAGTAGGATAACATCTGTGCAGGTTTCCTTATAGAGGCGGAAGGTGGAGGTTTGACCCCAGCTTTCTGTGGGGATCTTCAGGTGGAGGAGGTGTCTTCAGGCGGCTGGCAAAGGTTACAGGTGGAGGTTTGGATGGCAGTAGTGTACGAGAGGTGTAGGTGCTGGTTCAGGTTGCTGACAGAGGCTGTGGGTGGAGGTTCAGCCGCAGTTGGCTTCAAGAGGTGTAGACGCAGGTGCACTGGCAGAAGCTGTAGGAGGAGGTTTGGCTGTCAGCAGTGTCTGTCAGAATCTACATATGGAGGCGGTGGCTGCAGGAGAAACTGGTGGTGGTTGCTGAGATGGGGTGGGGCACTCTTAGTTCTGGCGATGAGCAGGAGGGGTGGTGAAGGTGGAGGATGTGGAGGAGGAGGAAGCATCTCTGGAACAGAGCTGTTGTAAAAGGAGTTGTCCTCAGGGCCCTGAAGCAGCTCCTGGTAGATCTGGAAGTGTAAGGTGTTGCATTCAAATATAATTCATCACCGAACTTCCATTAAAAATCCCAATACACTCAGAGTGTTGTTAAGAAATCTCATACTGCTATACTGTACGTACAGTGGAGCTCTCTCGTTTCATGAAGGCATCATCACAGTCAGTCAGGTTCATGTTGAGGAGTGTGAGCTCAGTCTTTCACAACGTTTGAAAACACCTGTGAGAAGAAGAACAAGTGAACTGAATGTAAACAGAGAGCCAGCTTTAATAACACAGAAATATGTTTGCATATTAACTGAAGGACTATATCTACGTGTGTTTCTCTGGTCCTTGCTGTTCCACTCAGGTCTCCACATGGCAGTAGGATAACATCTGTGCAGGTTTCCTTATAGAGGCTGTAGGTGGAGGTTTGGCCACAGCTTTCTGTGGGGATCTTCATCTGAAGACGACCACTCCCCCAGTGGTCGTCTTCAGATGGCTGTAGGAATCTGCAGGTGGAGGCGGAAGCTGCAGGTTGCTGACAGAGGCTGTGGGTGGAGGCTCGGATAGCAGTTCACTTCGAGAGGTATAGGCACTGGCAAAGGCTGTAGATGGAGGTTCAGCCATTCAACAGAATGTGCAGTTGGAGGAGATGGCTGCAGGTTGCTGACAGAGGCTGCAGGTGAAGAGTGAGGCAGCAGTTTGATGCTGAAGCTGCTGGTAGAGGATGTAGGCAACAGAGAGACAGCGGCTGCAGGTGGAGAGGAGTCTGTCATCTCACAGGCTGCAGCTCAAGGCTGATGTTTTGTCTGGTAGAAGTAACAGGTGGAGGCTGGAGGGTGGAGCAGGTGTTCTGGCAGGTGATAACTGTTGCTGTTGAGGCTGAAGCTGGAGTAAGAAGACTGTTAACAGAGGAGCAGGAACTGATTCAGAGGAAGACAATTCATCAGTGGTGAGATACATTAAGATCAATGAAAGTAAACTTAACTCAACTAAATACTAACTCTTAACACTAAATACTTATTCTTAATACTAAATACTTAAACTTATTACTAAATACTTAAACTAAACACTTATACTTACTACTAAATACTTACTCTTAACACTAAATACTTAATACTTAATACTTCAACTTAGTACTTAAACAGAAAACTTAAACTAAACACTTACTCTTAACACTTTATACTTATTACTAAATACTTAAAATTAAAGACTTGACACTTAATACTTGTGCTTGGCACTAAAAACGTAACACTTAATATGAAATACTTCAAACAAATTACTATAACTAAAAACTTAAACTAAACACTTACTCTTAACACTTTAGACTTATACTTATTACTAAATACTTAAAACTAAAGACTTAGCACATAATACTTATGCTTGGCACTAAAAACGTATCTCTACACTTAATAAACTTAAACTTATCTGCCATACTTTAAAAAAAAACTAAACTAAACTTAAAGCACAGTATTATTAGACATGTCAGCTTATGAGAGTGTGTCTTAGTGCTTTGCCCTTTTTGCTGGTGGATATTCGGGCTCTGGTTCACCAGAAACATCCACGTTGTAGAGCGGAGGCTGGACTCCAGCACCGTAGGACACGTCCACATGGACCAGACCGTCTTCATCCACTGTCTCTGTGAACATCGGACGGTCCAGTCGCTCCCACAGCTTCTGCTTGATACGACGACCCAGACCCAAACTATATGGACGCAGGCGACCGTCCGGGAACCTGAGAGGAGAAACACAAAAATAAATCTTTATGATGAAGGAAAATAGAGAGATAGATTTCTAAGAGAGTGGAAACTCTGTAAATGAACTGACTCATTTGTGACGCAACGTACCTCAGCATGTTATCCACAACTTCATGGTAGATGAGCTGGTACTCCTCGACTGAGCGGTTGTGGATCCTAATAGGGTCTTCGAGGTGCAGGGGAGCATTGGAGGTCCGGGGGCTGGAGGCCACATTAGAGACAGGTGGCAGGTCAGCAGGTTTAGGAGGAAGAGCCGCGGAGGTCTGCTTCCTTTTCTGGGGAAGGTCTGCAGAAGCAGCAGGGCGCCGGCGCTTTGTATGTGGCACCTGGAGAAGGTCAGCAAAACACGAGAGGATGTCAGACTCTAGTAAACTTCTTACTTAACAACATACTTTTATCATTTTACAAGAGGAAACATCTACATCAGATGCAGAGGATTACTTGAAATGTGAGTATTTGGGGCATTAGTCCTGTACAATGGACCTTCTCAAACTATTTAGTATTGACAATATACTCCACTATGTGTTTACCTTTTTGTAAACCTGTCAAACAATCTTGTGGATTAAACTGTGTACAATTTCAAGGAACAGAGTTGAGGATCAGATGTCTCACCTGGTCGTCCCTGCAGCAGGGAACACTGTCTGCAGACTGCAGGCCTCCTCTGGCGGGCAGAGACTCTCCTTCCTGTCTGGTTGTCCTGCGGGAGGACGGGCACTCGACCCTGCAACAACACACACTCATGTTAGGATGAGGCTCTACAAGTACATGCAGGATGGACCTTTTTCAAGTATGTTGTCATGTCGTAGTATACAAATCAAATGTGTTATAGTTTTATGTGCTGGAAGATTAACTTGCCAAAGATGGATGTGGTTGTTGGATAAAAATCATAAATGAAGAAACATGAAACATAATCAAAGTCTGAAAACCTCCTCAAGACGAGACAGGTCCGGTAACAAAACAAGAGCCACCTTTAGGCCCTCATGTCAGTTAATATTGTGCTTTAGTGACACATATGTGACGTGATTACAATGTTATATAATAAGCATATGTCTGTTTATTGTTTGAACATATAATATTGCACATGTATATGATGGAAATAATGCTAAGTTAAAGTGAGTGACTTTAATTAGCTTGATTCAAAGTTACAATATGAATGTATTTCAGCTTGAAGCTGGGTGATATAGCCTAAAAAGTTAATATAAATGATTTGTATTAGATACAACATTTATTTGTTAATATTGTCATATAGCCTAGTTTTGATGAATGCATGTGTATTTTTGGTAGTTTTTAATGCAAAGATGTATTAATTGAGTCGTCACAGTATACTTGACCTTAATCTGATAGTTACACTGTTTAATGGTAGGCCTACTTATCGTTACAGGAGACTAAATGATTTGATAAACATCAGTAAACTGTGAGGTTTCTGAAAATGTCGACGGCAAAGCACATTGGAAACAACGGGGACTTTCAACGTTATGAAATCTTACATTTTCCATAATTAAAGTGTGTTTTCTCGCTGTAATAACTCTCAGGGGTTCTCTGACTCTTGTCGGGATGTAAAAAGACTTGAGCTGAAGCGATAATTTGGCAGAATCGTCGAGTGAAAGCGGAGGAAATATTTTCGTGACCGTCTTCAGGTAGTTTTCAGGTTGTTATGGTTTAAATATTGATCCGATATTGACGCTAGTCCTGCGTCAAACCATAGCAACCATGGAATCCTCTACGTCCATTTTGTAAACATAAATATTGAATCTGTAGATATATAACTGGTATTAAACTGGAAATGTATAACACGCAGCTTTCAGTTTGCTAGCTTAGAGATAAATCACAATGTGCAGCAGAGACAAATATCAATACATGGTTTATCGTTATCTTGAACCTAAAGACGAAACCTCTATGGAAAGAAATTATGAAAACACTTGTTATTGAACTATTAGTGGTTGGCCTACGTACCTGTTGATGTTGTTGTTGGTCTGATCATTACTCAAATACAGCAAGTTGAGCTAATGAAACATCTGATCTCAAATGTAAAGTACAATCAGCCTGAGATGAAGTCCATGTCTTCATATGAATTTACAGATCTGAATGCTTCCAGTGTCTGATATAAAACGTGTTTAACTATAAATATATAAATGCTTACGTGCTGTGATTTCATTGCAATCATCATGTAAAATATAAACTAGACTTTGTTTATATGTTCCTCTGAGTGAACCATACTGTGGCAACTGGACACAAGGACCTGTGTTTTGTTAAGTAGAACATTAAAGACAGAGTTTGTCTCTTTCATGATTGTTTTTTTGACAAAAGTTTCATGTGAAGATTTACACTAATTTAATCTCTGTACATTGCCTTTTTTTGATATCACAGGGCAGGGCTCTTCCTGGGTGTATGGCCTTCCTGAAGTGGGACAGGAGACAACAAGAACAACACAACCAGTGTGATCCACAGCGGTCAACACCTAGCACCCCATTATATACACTTGACTGCTTTGATATTGAATTCAATGAAAACACCTCTATTAAATAATCCTGTGTTCTGTGACATACTTTACCCTCAGTGATGTGTTCAAGCCGAACTACTTCCAAACAATGTTGTCACCAGGAATCTGTTTCAACTGAAAGTATTTGTAACAACAAACAAATGTAATTCCTTCTCCATCACATAAACAGAAACAAGAAAATGTTTGTCCAGAGGGTGGCGCCAGAGGACAGGCTGAGTTACTAAAGACCAAATGGTTTATCCTGTGAAGGAGCTATACACCAACTTTCACTGTAGTCAGTTTGCAAACATTTAAAAAATTAAATGATTATCAATCTTGTAGTTCACAATAAAAATGAATGTATCTACAAACAAAAACGTTTTAAAAACGTATTTAAAATGGGATGTCAACTTGTGAGTGTGGTACAATTGGTGCCACACTGCTGATATATTAACTATTACTTCCATGGACAGTCGATTAAAAAATGATGTGCTGGTTATAGCAAGGGGTTAAATTATGGCATTTTGTTTTAATCATCCTTCAAGATAAAACCAGTATAAGTAAATAATGAAATAAAGACAATGATCATTTTTAAAGAGCATACATTTATTTTTTCAAAAGGTAACTCCTGTAAAAGGTAATTATACAAACATCTAAAAATGAAGAATGAATGCAAATCAAGAATCTGGCTCTTTCCAGAGAAACTTAAGAAACAATACCTGGCTTGATCAAAACAGCTGCCACTGAATTGCACTTTATTACCGTCTTTAATACTATTAATAGTAGGTACAAATGTACAAAAGTCTTACAAAGAAATAAAACAGTATAGAGCATGAGAAACAGACTTACATTTCAACACTGCCAGACTGAAAGGTTGTTCCACAAGCAAACTGACCCCCTATTCCATCATTCTTAAAACATGGCAAATGCAAATCAACACAAAATCCTGGTTCCCTAGTTAGGGATTACTTTTTTAAATCCATCCATCCTGAGGGGGGGGGGGGGGGGCATGGACCAAATTCCAAGCCAATCTATTCAATAATTGTCAAAATGTGTCACTAAAAACAGAAATGGTCAACCTCATAGTGACAGAGGAAGGGGATCTACCCATCCCTCTGGGGTTCAGCACTGTCCATCAAATAGTTGAGCCAAACTGTTGGCAGGCTAAACAATTATTGATATTGAACCTGCACATGTACATTGGAGTTGTAACTAGTAATTGACCAATCAATAGGTGCATCCAGAGAAAAAAATACCAACTTCTTTGATTATTGATGTATCCTTTAAGTAATTATCCATGGAAAAAATGCCAGAAAATGCAGTTTTTAGATCTTGGCTTTTCTCTGTTAAATATTATATTAAAGTCAACATCTTTGGGTTTGGACCATAGGTTTGGACTCAACAAAACATTGAATCACTTGGACTTTGAGTCTTTTGAGGTTGTTCCTTTTTTATTATTTTTGGACAATTTATTGAACAAACAGTTTATCGTAAAAGTAATCTGCAGATTACTAATTCAAATAATAATTAGTTGCAGCCCTAATATAAACACTTAAATACTGTGTTCAAGTGTGGACACTACACTTTCTTTCCCCAAACCATCTCCATCTTCGCCACATGGGCCTTGGATGATTTGGAGAAGGTGCTTTTAACCACGTTGAGAGGAGCAGATTTACCGCTGAGGTAGACCTTATTGAGACACGAAGGAACCCAGGACTCCTCTTCCTCCTCCTTCCCTACAGCTTCCACTCCTTTCTTCTTGTTCAGGGTACATGAATGGGCAAAAATGTATCCTGTCATAAAGGCGTCGAACCCGGCACGGTGCGATCCTGAGTCGGCGTTCTTCTTCTGCTCAGTCTTGGACGATTTCTCGCTTAATTTTTCACTTCCTCCATCTTTTGTTCTGCTTTCTTCACCACCATTTGTGTTGGTTTTTGCGTTGTCATCAGTAGTGGGTGTTATTTCAAGTGTGTTGTCTTGGCTCACTCCGTTCCCCTCGATGTCTGTTTTCTCTCGTTCATTCTGTTGGGTGTCCATTAGAGACCCTTTTTCTGAGGATGACTCGGCCCCTTGCTTCTCATCTGGCGTTTCTTGCAGATCCACCGCCATGTGGGGGATTTTGTGTTGAGGGGCACCGTCTTCCGCTGCCTCGCCTTTACCTTTCCTTTTTTCTTTACGTCTCTTCCTCTTAGTTCTCTTGTTCCCCAGGTCTTTCTCGTCCTGGAGGATGATCAGGTCAGTGTCGTGGGATAATAGACACTCGCTGCCATTTGAACACCAGCCAAATGCCTATAGGACAAACATAGAGACAAGGATGTTAATAGTAAATACTGACTATTTGGCTTGTTTGTGTATTTCCCTTTCACTTGAACATAAAGAACAATATAAAGATTTCTTAAAGAAAGGGAAAACTCACAGAGAAGCGCGGGCAGATGTCAGTCTGTCCCTCAACAGAGCCCACAGCTGGACACACTCTGTAGTCCACGTAGCTGGACATCTGACCGGCGTACTGGCAGAAATGTAGCTGAACGTGAGGCTCAGTTCCTCCAGAGGTGCCCCTGCGACTGCTATCCAGCTTACTGAAGGGAAGAGGAGGCAATGAGGGAACAGGCACTTCACAACATCAGCACTTCATTTTACAACACTGCTTCAAGCACAATAATGCTCCACAAGGTCTCCTGCTTTAGACAATAACGGACACGTCAGAGGAATAGTCCAGATAACTGAGTGTTTTTATTACAGTTCAATCTGAACTGCACCTTATTATTTACTGTACAGTACATTACACAAATACACACCATTTCTTATAGGCATACTCCAGATATGAGGCAGTGAGACGGAGCTCGAACTCAGTGACATATTTGGTGTCGTAGATGCCGGCAGGAAACATCTCAGACAGGTCGGCTGTGAAGGTGGTCAAGCGGTCGGGCAGATGTGCATAAAAACTCTGGGGGAGAGAGACATTGTTGCAATGGAACATATTTCATATAAAATTAGGCAGCAAATGATGGAGAAGCTGGAACCAGAGAATCCTTGGCATTTTAGCTTAATTAGATTACATCAAAGTTACATCATAATCGACTTTGCAGCTCGAAAACCAAAATGGAAATAGCAACTTAAGATAAGGTTATTTTTCCCTCATTGAAAAAGCCATTGAATTATGTATTTACTTTCTGCGAAGAAAATAAGTACAATTATTATGAGAAAGAGGAAAAGAACAAAAGTGAACAGCCAACATCATACGTTGATGTTACCTGGTAAAGGAAGGCCATGTCGATGAGGCCGTTGTGGAGCACCAGGGGCTTCCTGGCACGCAGCAGTTCAGTGAATAACGCTCGGATGTGGACCCCCTGATCGTCTGATTCTGCCTAACAAGTTAGAGAGAGAAATGACGGATAGAAATTAAAAACATCAAAGGAATATTGTTGATCTTTTTGCAGTGTCATGTTCTATGTTAAATTGTATATATACAGTATCTATGTTTTACTTATGTCTACTTACATAGGGCCCTATAGGATTCCCTGTTTTATTAGATAGTTTATTCCCCTCATGATCACTTGGCATGCATGGAGCAGATAACTGTCAATAATTATAGCGATCCTATATTGGTTGAACAAAAGAAAATAATCACAATAAAGATAAACTGTATGGATAAGCACCAATTTAGAAATAATCTATTGATGACATTATGTGGTGCATCCCTGTCTAAAAGTATAGAAGAATACATCATTTCAAAAGGTAACTCCATTGATTTAAATATCAAATGATGTTTATAGACTTTGAAATATTCTACTGCAGAGAGTCCTTGCCCTGTCCAGTTTTGCAAACCAGCAATGCTCGGTACTGGAATTGATCAGATTCCAGCTAATGTTCTCCAAATCCAGATCTTCGACTTGACCCGAGATGAAACACACAGGCTGCTTTAAGGTGGTTTATTCTTAACCTGGTTTAAATTGGGTTCTACCATTTGTGATTCACACATCCAGCTGAGGC
Organism: Gymnodraco acuticeps; assembly: GCF_902827175.1. Lineage (NCBI taxonomy): Eukaryota > Metazoa > Chordata > Actinopteri > Perciformes > Bathydraconidae > Gymnodraco > Gymnodraco acuticeps. The sequence continues at coordinate 30,994 of NW_022990517.1, forward strand.
GGAGAGTCTTTACTGGCTACTCTTGAAGCATGCTGTGTGGCTGAGCATATTTCTTAGCAATGAGTGACTTTAACTAAAAAGTCAATTTAAATCCCAAATGTGTATAAATATATATTTGTACCCATTACACACTGCTGCAGGCATTAGATATATCACGTTTTAACTGTCTACTCCACAATAACAGATGTACAATTGAGAAGACAGTGGGCTCAGGACTGTCACCACATCACAGAACAAAATGTAGTATCTTCACCTTATTATTGCCCTTGCAGTAAGGGATTCCATGGGCGTACTGCTTGTTAAAGTCAAAGCCATGCTGAACCAGGAACTGGACTGACTGAGGCTCTATGATGTACTCCTCTGAACACAGCAGGGTGAGGTTATACACCTGGACCAGGTACGTGTCTGCAGCCTGGGAGAAAGAGATACAAAGAATACAATCAGACATAGCATAAAAGTCTGCAGAGGCTAATTCATTTAACCAAAATGCATACGATACATGTCATCAGAATCAGAATACCTTTATTAGTCCCACAGAGGGGAAATGTACGTAGTTACAGCAGAAAAAGAGCCACCGACAGCTTAATGTCACATATGTTTCATGCATAAAAAAGTATTAAAGTTAAAAAAAGTTATAATGTAATAAAATAAAAAGTTACATAATTTACAAAATACACATCCTGTAACAGTTCTTAGTATTTAGCAGCAAGGTATATATTGCACAGTTATTAACGGCATATATATATATATATATATTGCGATGATACTGTAGAGAAGAAAATATTAAACACTCATCGACATTCTATGTGTGAGAACCATCTAATTGCCATTCATCTACCAGTTTCTCATGCTCATCGGAGATATGTAATAATCCTTTGATATAAAGTGTATAAACAAAAGTATATGAACAGCAATCTCACCTTATCATCCAGTTTCTTGTAACAGGCGAATCCCAGAGAGAGGATGGAGCGAGAGCGAGCTGCATGGCAGATGGCTTTATATCTGTCCTCTATAGATCTGAAACATGACAGTGAGGTCAGGGCCAATTCACAGAAAAGCAACACTTAGCAGTAAGACATAGAATCAGCATTGCATATTTTGTATCCATGTTTCTTGCACAACAACCTGTTTATATACCCTTTAATGTAGGTATGCATCTAAGTAAATTGTACTGTTGAGGAACCTGCGATCTATGTTGTTCATACATTACATCATTAAACCATAGTTGTTTATATGTTATGATGACAATACACCTTTGAATCTTGAATCTTAATGGTGACTGTGTTTGAAAGAAGTGCACAGAGGAAAACTCATGTTTCTACTCACTCGGCCAGCAAGGATTTCCTGTTTCCAAGACCACTCAGCTCCTAAAACAACATGCAGGCAGCAGTTAATACCTTTATTTTGAAATTGGTGAAATCAAGTGACAAATCAAACAGTGACATGGAAAAATAAACAAACAGATTGTAAAACAAATCACTTTCAATGAGGCATCAGCAGTGTGAGAAAAAGTTTTTAGAGAGTACTTGTCCATGGACAAGTGAGTTTGGCAATTTACTTGTCCGAATACATTTTTCACTTGTCCAGAATGGACAAAAATTGGGGCCACTGGAATCTTCTTCTTCGTCATCGTATTTTACATTTTCCCACGGTTTTTACGACACCGCTAACGTAAGTGAGCGGTAAGATTTACTGCATCACACATAGGGTTGGGTATCGTTTGGATTTTAACGATTCCGGTTCTGCTTTTCAATTCCGGTTATTTTCGGTTCTCGATTCCGGTTCTTTGAGAGGGTAAAAATAAGTCAAACTGGGAGACAAATATATTTATGAAAACATTAAGTCAAATCTGTATTCCTATTTACAAATAACTTCATACTGTTTAATTTCTTACGGTTATTGAATACAATTATATAAAAATAATCTCTGCATTGTTTAGTTAGTTCTAAGTGGTGCAGTTTGAGAATGTGCAATTGGCCCAGTGTCCTCTGATGTTACACTGCAACCTGCCTGTGAGACAGAGTCCAACCACACATGTCCAACACATAGGACATAACCTAATAATAATAATGACGATGATGATCGAGAGAGAGAGAGAGAGAGAGAGAGAGAGAGAGAGAGAGAGAGAGAGAGAGAGAGAGAGAGAGAGAGAGAGAGAGAGAGAGAGAGAGAGAGAGAGAGAGACGCTGAGCTGCACCATGCAGCGATCAGCTGATACGGAGCATAGAGAGAGCTGCAGTCCGCGGGGCTCGGCCTCGCCTCCTGTCCTCACAACTCTTATTAATCCCGATACCGGACAATTGTTATTTGTTCCTACTCGGAACCGAGTTTTGCTTCCCAACCTTGCCACTGTGCTACACTTCCCACCCCGCTCCGCCCCCGTCTAACTGTACAGAAAGCGGCGAGATGCATTTCCTTAGGAATCGACAAGCAGAACCGAAACTAACATTTCTAGACGAACAATGGCGGACACGTACAATTTGCGAATGAGTTCTGCCTTTTTTTTTTTCATAAATAATATATTCCACAACAATGTAATAACAATTTAGCTACTGTCAACCAATCCCACCTTCTTTTTATAATCTAATCCAGCATAATTGTATCTTCTCTGTTGCATGGAGACGAATTAATGTTTTTTCATAAATTAAAATGCATAAACGACTGGGACTGAAACATTTTTTTCTGTTTAGATATCAGGTTGATAACATGGACACACTTACCGTGTCCAGTGCAACGAAGGAAGACGTTTTTATGGCCAATATCATGGCAGGCCAAAGCTCGTTGAAGGTATCATTCTGGACATCAATAACGGGAACAACCATAGAGGAAGCCATGTTTACCCCAAAGTAATTTTACAGAAAGCAAAAACAGCTCCTATTCGTGAACGAAAAGTTTCCTGCAGTCACCGACGGATACCTGGAATATTAGCTATCTTAAATTACTACCTTGTAAATATTTCCATTATCAACTGTTCTATGCAGAGCCCTTGATTGTTGTTTGATTCTTATATTATCTTTATACATTCGGCATTTGTTTTAGTTCATATATTTGTACTTGTTCTGATAGACAGCTAACCGCGCTTCCGCCGTAAACATTTCAACGTGCTTTTCGGGGTCCTGTGACAAAAAGCCCATAGGAGTTGCAGTGTTACCTGAGAGGAAATGTAAAATATTTGCCCGTGAATGTATGCAAAACAATCTTTAGGAAAATGAACATACATGTATTAATCGGATGTTCTGTACTTGTTGTTTTATCTTTTAATTCTTTCTTAAATTGTGTATTTTCAATAAACCTTTCAAGCAGGCGCCTGCGACAGCTTCACATAAACAATACGTCACTATACCTAACTGTCCGGGTGAAGAGCGCCATTTTGGCTCAAACTAAGTCAGAAACATTTTATCCTCGATAAGATTTTTTAAAATTGTAACAAAGATATACTATCTAAACGCCTGTAAAACACAACTCTGGTTTCCACGAGTTACCGTTTCATTATTGTGTAACTTTTTCTCGTTTATACACCGCATAAGTAGTAAATAAAAGTGATGATAAAAATCCCCAGCTGAGCTTCGTTGGCAGCCAAGCTATCTTGACGTTTGCTATATTTAGATCTGCTGTTTGTTTTAACCGGAGCAATGGGTGGGTGTTCTGCTCCAAACTGCTCTAATTCAACTAGCATAGGAAAACAGCTGTTCAGGTTCCCCAAAGACCCTCTGCGGAAGAAGAAATGGGTGATGAACTGCAGACGGGACTTCGAGCCCACTCCTCACTCCAGACTCTGTCAGGTACATCAATGATCAAAAATCATCTCTCTTCAATCAGTCTGTTTTTTGGTTATCTACCAATTTGTTGTTGTTAAACTACATTGAAGTCTTTAAAATGCAACACTGAGTTAATACACTTGCTGTTCTTTAACAACTCAAAAGCATAATATGCCATACATAACATTTGAGTCATCTGATCATGTTAAAGGAGCCTATATTTTGTATTACAGCTATGTTAGGATGGCATGTTTTGTGTATATATTAATATTAATGTCACAATATATTGTACTGTATGAATAGACAAGTCACATTTATTTACCTGCATTAATACAGCATAGTAATAGTTAAGTCTCAGAGTTCCTATATGTGTGTAACATTGTATTATTCCTCACCATCATGTGACAATATCAGGAGTGCTGTTAAAGCAGAGCAGCTTTTACAAGCCGTACAGATATTTAGCCTTCATTATAAACCAAAATCGATGTAAGCTACCGAAGTATGTCTAAATCCCAGGGCGATAATGTATCTGAAACAAGTAGCTTTAAAAAGTGACACACTTGATCTTATAGAAATATGTGTGTGCGGAAGTTATAACGTGTTTCCAACATAGTACTTGGCAATGAAAGCAGGTGATAAGTTCAAAAGCAGATTGTTTATAAAGATACATTCTCCTCTGGGTTCACCTGATCGCCACTTCGACAATACTTTTATTCTGGAAGCTCTGAACTTTTCACACACTGTTCTTGTTTATTGTGTTTTGGTGTATCATTCATTAAATACAAATGTATGTGTATTTTTATCTTTTTCCCACCAGGACCATTTTGAGCCATGCCAGTTTGAGGAGATAGCGAGGTCTCCGGCGGGGGGGAGGAAGCTGAAGCCCAACGCCATCCCCAGTATGTTCAAATGTGGAGAGCCTCCTTACCCAGCACTCACTTCTCCTTACATCTTGATGTCAATGAAGCATGAACCAGGTAAGTCTGCAAGGACCAGGGATGAAAATCATTGCATATTTGTATTTATTTTAAAATAACCGTGGAGCCAATACATCAGAAACATATTGCAAGGCATTAGGGCTGCATGATTTTGTGATTATATTGACTGTTGCAATATGATTGACAATATTATTCACATCATCTTTGAAACATTTTTTAAACTGATAATAGTGTGAGTCAAAAAGAGATTTTTCCCCTAGATTATCCTTTTTAGTCAATTAATTCTCTGTAGCAACCACAATATTTAATCAAGATATTTTCACATATTTTGCCTTTACCAAATATTGAGCCTACTGCGATATTTCACTAGTCCATATTGCAATTTGATATATATCATATATCGTTTCTAAGTGTTGCATGAAGTGTAATGCTTGTAAGTTCAGTAACATGTCAAATGCATCAGATTCCAATAAATGCAATACTATTTATATGTTGCTTTGTGTCTGTAGTGGAGAAGGATCTGAATTTTGGAGACCATGGCTATGCCAGACGCACCCCCCTGCCCGGCCTGGAGGGGGAGGATGCAGACGGGACTGGGGAGGACCAGCAGCCCTGCACACAGTGTCAGCTCCTGAAGAAGCAGCTGGAGCAGGAGATGCAGCACACTGCCAGGCTGCAGAAGGAGGTAGGTGGCTGCTGTGTGTCTTTCAAAATCACTCTCCTGTTTGCTTTTCCTTTGAAGAGGCAATGAACAGAGACATTTTAGACATTTTAAAAGCGGTTAAGGCCAAAGATTCATGAGTCTTAGGGGTAGAGGAATGTGAGAATTTGGTTTGGGATATTGCCAAATATCTGGAACAAACTCCCAGAAACCGGCAGGTCCGCTGCAACTCTGACTACTTTTAAATCCAGGCTGAAGACTTTATTTTTGCCGCTGCTTTTAATTGAACTATTCACATCTTACACTGCACCAGAGGTGGGACCAAGTCATTGTTTTGCAAGTCCGAGTCAAGTCTCAAGTCTTTGCGCTCAAGTCCGAGTCAAGTCTCAAGTCAGGATGGGCCAGTTCAAGTCAAGTCCAAGTCCTAAACTTTGTCAAAACGAGTTTTAAACAAGTCATTATGTGTTTTTCACCAAATGTAATGACATCCATCAACAGAATAATACTTAATAATTAAACAGCTCTTTATTAGTCACATTAATAATTTAATAATCCATTTTCTCTCTGCTGGTAAAGTAACGTGTGTTTTTCTAATTTAAGAGGGATCAGTAAGGTAAGGCTACCGTGACGGTTTGATTCAGAAGGAGTTTAATGTATAAGATCCCTGATGTTGAGGTAACCAGAATGTTTATTTCTTCTGTGTACAACATGTTATAAGGGACCCACAATCTATCGTTATGCAAGGGATAATGTGCAGCGAGGCGGTCTCTATGGGGAAAAGAACACCTGAATCTAGATCCCTCTGCAGGTGGTACTTTAAGTATATTTTGATGCTAATACTTTTGTACTTTTACTTGTAACATTTTGAATGCAGGACTTTTTATTGTAACCGAGTATTCCTACACTCTGGTACTTTTACTCAAGTACAAGATCTGAACTTCTCCCACCTCTGACAATAAATCCTGAGTGGTTAGTGGTTACTAGGGCTGTACCCGAATATTCGACTATTCGAATATTCGTTCGTTGGCCAACTATTCGGGTTTCAATTTCATTATTCGGATATTCGTTTTTTTATTTTTTTTCAAAAAAAAAAAAAAAGTTTCCTAAATGTATGCTATCAATAAAGGCGAATTGCCATATTCTTATACTATATTTATACTTTTGAATTGCACTGTTAAAATTTGGAAATATATACAATCTCAGCCTGTGCTCCTGACATCGCGTTCACTCAGTCACGAACGCACACGGCACGCTTCACCTCGCTTCAACTCGTTTCACACACCTGAACACAAAATGCCGAAGACTTCAGCTGTGTGGGACCATTTTAAATTGGACGACGGTAAGAAGAAGGCAGTGTGCCAAATATGCTACAAGAAACTTATTATTAAACTTATTATACATCCATGCAAGAAACTGGCCTACCACGGTGGCACAACAACTCTGAAAAGTCACCGGATGCTGTAAGTACTAGCCTAGGTTAGCTTAGCTGTTGTGAAGTTGCCATGATGAAGCTGCTTTATCCGCCGTTTAAACAGTAACGTTACACATGATAAAAACGTGCACTTACTTTGCTTGGAAAACAGTTGCAAGCAAGCGAATTGTTTTTTATATTAGTTTTTCAATTTTATCCGAATAGTGAAAATAATAGGAGCAATGTGGGAACATCTGGGGCTAAGGCAATTATTGGCATTCAGTTCGTTCATTTATTTTTCATTCTTCATTTATTTAAATACTGTTTACTGTATCGGTAACAAGTATTACACTGTTAGGCCTACTGTTATGGCTATGTTATTAAAAGTATTGTTGTTATAACAGAAATATGTGTTTTGTATCTTCAGGTTGTAAAACGTTACAGACGGAATTTGGAACCAGATTTGGTCCCCGGGCGCTGCACTGCGGCTGGGTTACATGCAGAGGACACATTTCGTTTTAATGGATGCGAGTACTGAGACAATAAATACATATAAATCGTAATAGTATGCTCTTTCTGCGCTTCTGCTTAACAGCGTGTTGTCAGGTGTCTCGGAGCGTGTTATGAAACTTTTTTTTTTTTTAAAATGTTCTTAAAAAAAAAAAAAAATCTCTCAGCACCGAATATTCGAATATTCGGTGCTGATTACTACCGAATATCCGGAGCCCGAAAAATTGTATTCGGGACAGCCCTAGTGGTTACCAAACAAAAACCCTGCTCTGAAGGTTATTTTCATTTTACAAATCCTGCTCTCAGCTTTGCTTTCTCCAATATCATTGAAATGCAGCCAGATGCTGCTTATTTTTTCGGTTTTCGCTCATTTCTTGACTTTTTCCGACGCGCTTGCATTTCAATCTGGCTCCCCGTTGCTCTGTGTAGCTGGCCTGTCCCACTACACCTGCTGACTTTGGAGCGTCTGCCCCCCACCCTTCTTTCACATAATGGTATGATCCTAGTGTGTCCTCGCATATGATTGGCCGCATGGCAGTGTTGTAGTCATGTCACCAATTCACGAGTCCAAGTCACTCTCGAGTCACCACTCTTCGAGTCGAGTCCGAGTCATCATTACCTGTGTGCGAGTCCGATTCCAAGTCAGAGTCACCCAAGGAGTGTCCGAGCCGAGTCATCATTACCTGTGTTCGAGTCCGAGTCACAAGTCTTCATGTATTAATCTTCGTGGATATATGTGTTGAAATGTAGCTGCTCCTCTACTTTGTCATGTTATACTAATCTGTCTATTGAACTGCTGTGAAGCGAGTTTGGCTACAATTCTTGTAATAGGTGCTATACAAATATAAAGCTTATTACTAATATTAATATTATAATTATATATAAATAAACTATATTTAAAATGAGTTACCTTTTAGAGAAGTGATTATATTTGTATGCCAATATTTTCCTATGGTAAAGTTTTCGTTTTGCACTTTTATTTTGATAGTATCGGGACTCTTATTTTGAAGGAACTTTTACCGGTTAAATCGGTTTACTGATAAAGATTTAGCCCCAGAAAGCACATGGCTACTTAGCATGCAAAATGACATCATTCTAAATGTTAAGTAGCCATATGCTTTCGTGTTATGGCTGAATCTTTATTTATTGATTAGATCACCTGATGATAGTGTTCAAGACAGCCTATATGTCTGAACTCGATCCTTAGAGCAGTGGTTCTCAAAGTGGGGGGCGCGCCCCCCCAGGGGGGCGCAGAGGCATGACAGGGGGGGGCGCGAGAGACCAGGAGAAAAAATGGTTATTAAAATTAATTAATTAAAAAGATTTTTAAAAAAAATCATATTTTGAAAAATTATTGATTCGAAAATAATATGATACAGTACAGTACTATTACGTCTGGGTGTCTGTGTTTCATTAAAGCTCGGCTCTGTGTGTATGTGGAACGAGCCATTTTGTGTGTGTGTGTGCGAGAGAGAGAGAGCGCACCGCTACCGGAGATCGTTGATGTTAGCTTCTGGTGCTAGCGAGCTACGCTAACGGATATAAGGAGTTTTTTCAACAAAAAAGTGGAGAAGAGTCCTCTCCTGTCAGACTGAGAGACTCAGTGAACTAAAGGACTCTCTCAGTGTTATCTCAGTGGGTCTCAAACGTTTTGGTCACCATTAATATAAATAAATTAAAAACAATTATGAAATACTATATGATATTAAAAAATGTATAACGTTTAAAAGGGGAGTGATTTGTAAAATATCCATAAAGAAATAGTCAATCTGTTTACAGTTCTGTGTTGAGAGATGTATCCATACTGTAGATCTCTTCATTTTGCTCTCAAAGTGCACCAGATTGATGCTTTTAACTTCAATATTTAAAAATAAATCCTCCCGGGGGAGCATGCCCCCGGACCCCCCTATGTGACGTCCACACACCATAAACCTATAAAAATAGCACTTTACCCCTGCTTACACCTATATGCCGTGAGCTGATTATTGAGTCCAAGTCAGCGTACGCGATAATTCACGAGTCCGAGTCATCGTGCGTGAGAATTCACGAGTCCAAGTCCGAGTCGCGTCAATCAGTGTGCGAGTCCAAGTCGAGTCACGAGTCCCGAAAATCGGCACTCGAGTCCGACTCTCTCGAAATCTCACCAAGAGTAGAAGCGGCTGAAGATTCTTCTCTCCCCGATGGGAGTCTGCTCTTCTAGCGGCATCTCGCGATCGGCGTGTTGGAGACCTCTGAATTAAATTATCAAGTCACCTCAAGTCAGAAGGCTCAAGTCCAAGTCAAGTCCCGAGTGTTTTGTGATTTTGTCGAGTCCAAAGTCATCAAATTGGTGACTCGAGTCTGAGTCCAAGTCATGTGACTCGAGTCCACACCTCTGCACTGCACTGTAACGTTTATTCATGTACCTATGTACATGTTTTATTATCTTTGCTTTTTAATGTTTCTAATGTGTTTTATGCTCTTAATGTCTTTCATTTTTGTAAAGCACTTTGAATTGCCTTGTGTTGAAAAGTGCTATATAAATAAACTTGCCTTGCCTAGACATATTTAAAGAGTTGATATTGGGTCAGACCTTTTTCTTTCGTCCTACTGTTCTATTGCCTAATAAACATCCCTAATGAACCGCTTTTCTCTCCGTCAGGCGGAGGAGATGAAGAAGCGCCTTTATCGCCTCGACCGAATCGAGAATGGTCTCCAGAACTTCCTGTACGAGGACCAGATCCGCGCCCTGTCCCTCTCCAAGCGCTCCCGCCGTGCCGTCTGGGCTCCAGAGACCATCATGAAGGCTCGGAAGATCCGCTGCGCTGTCGGCACGAAAGGCTACGAGTACCTGAGGGAGGTGGGGTACCCTCTGCCCTCCTACAGAACTCTGTGTAACCGCCTGGAGACTAAAATCATGGTGACCACGGACATGAGCTGCGAGGAGCTGGCCGAGCTGGGCCTGGGGCTCATGGCCGCCTGCGACAGCCCCACGGAGGGGGGCGGGGACAACGACGAGGAGGAACTCATAGGGGGTCTGTCCTGAGGGGGCAGTTTGCATGACTCTAAACAAGAGAAGAAGCTGCTGTTTCTGTTGATGTGACTTCAAGTTGAGAACATTGTGCTTCTTTCATGAAAGACTGAAGCATCAGTTGAATGTATGCTTGGCAGTTGGGGACTAAGAATAGGCATGGGATGATATTAGAGCTGCAACGATTTTCAGCCTCTTTAAACTGCCTACCTGATTTTCTCTGCTTCATAATATTCAAGTGAACATGCCCGGCTTTGGGCCTTCCAAACTAGACATGTAAAGACCCTTGAATCTGAAAAAGTCGCAGGTGACCAAACCATGAATTGAGGAGAATAAATGGGGGATTTATTGCTAATAAAATAATTGTTAGTTGCAGTCTAGATGATATGTAATGCTCTTGTCACAATTATCCTTGCCCAAAATGAATTACAGATCTACTGAAAGATATTAGAATTAGTTTATATCATCAATTATTTATCAAATATCTTGAAGGCATCACACATTGGACAAACATCATTTTTAGTGGACATCCTTTTAACCCTCCTGTTATCCTTGGGGTCAATTTGACCCCATTCAATGTTTAACGTATCGAAAAAAAGGGTTCACATTATTTTGTTTGCTTATTATTTCATGACGTTTCCTAATTTAGTGAGGACTAATAGGTAAACATAAAATAAACATGAAGATCTTTTTTAAATGTCCTGTATGCACTTTGTACGCATTGGTGTTCCTTCGGGTCAATTTGACCCCAGGCTGTTTTAGTAGTGTAAAACATGTCAATGTCAACATTTTACACATATTTGTGTTTATTGTGTAGGATGATATTGAGGTGACTATTACATGCAAATGTATCATTGTAAAAACAAAACTACCCCTCTGCTTTAGTTATTGGTCCTTTAACAACATCAAAAAGATTTTACTTTAACATTTTATTTCAGTACGTGAGATTTTATGGTGATTTATATATTTTTCGATATTCACATAATAGGAATTCTGGATGTATAAAGGGGTCTGTGGGGGGGAAGGTTGGGGTAATGTTTTATTTAAATGGTTATTTAGGTAGTCAACTAGATACCTAAAGCACCAGAGACATACATGTTGGTCAAATGTGGAATATGATCATTGTCTTGAGTTTTAAACTACTGGGGTCAAATTGACCCCAGAGGATAAAGGGTGTAAAGTAAATCTGAGGATAACAGGAGGGTTTAGTAAACAACAAACATTCTTAAGAAATGTATCACAAGGTCCGCCTGAATTGATGCATGTTTTGAAAAATAGCACAAGCCTGTTTTCTTACATGATAAGTATGTATTTTCATAATCAGGCTCCAATAATCACTTCTCGCCCACAACAACTAGCAAGACAGCTTCTTCCTGTCACTGAATATTTCCAGATATATCACTCTCAACCTACCTATCTATCCATCTATCCATCTATCTATCTATCTGCCATACAATGCTATATAAGCCCCACCCTACTAAGAACTCATTTGCACAGAGCCTGATGAACTTTGCTTGGTTAATGTGCTTCATGACGGTGTTCACATGCCCAATAAAAGCCTGGTATTATTCAGGATACTCAAATGTTCTGAGAGCGGAGGAACTATACTCTGGATTACAGAGTAATGACTAAGGCATGTACATATCTCGCACTATAAACTGCTTCCTGTACATTATGCAAGCTTTACTTTCCCATTGTATGTATCATTTGATGGCCTGTGCATAAGCCGTAAAACACAACTGGGATAACATTGAGTGTCAATGAAGATATTTATCATTTAAACATAATCAGAGGGGTTTGTTTTCACAATAAGCATACAAATGCTGTCTGCAAAATAAGGGTTAATATCATGTAACCTATTCTGTAAACCATGGCTGTTTTTCCGTTCTTTAATATAGAGCCTGAGAGGTACGTATCATCAACAAGGAACATCATGTAAACCCTAGTAGTGCGATTCAATAGCGTGTACTTATCTGACTTGAAGTGTTTGTGAGGACTTGCAGTGCAGTTGTAGTTACCAAAAAACAATTCACATCAACAACACTGGCGGTGTGAGAAAATAAAGAGCTTGTAAAGAATGATGTGCATTTGTCATTGTTTGTGAGAGAGACACTGTGCATATAGGTCTGCTCTGCATATCAGGCAGCTCACTGTCACAATGTTGACTTTATGGGTTACATTACATCTGACATGAAGGCGCACAACTCTTTATGAAGTCTTCTGAAATACCCACACTGGCCCATCAAGTAAAGCGTGTAGTTTACCCTGCATAAAACAAAGAATGACAACTGACTTTGGCCCAGTTTGGACTTTGAGCCAATTACTCACAAGAGAGATATTTGTTTTAGCAGTTGGCTTTTTACCTGAGCTGAATTGCAAAATAATGCCAACATGTAAGTAAAAAGATTAATAACGAATGGTGCAATCAGGTTTTGGAAAACTGAGCCATGCAGCATTACGGTTTAATGTACACTCAACAGGTTTATTTCACCAACAATGCAAGTATGCAGTGAGTGTCACTGCTGCTGCTCATTGATTTTGGCCGCTTGCTTCTTACAAAAGTGCAACCGTGGTTTTGTTTGTCACATGGAGGCATTCACCTCTACACAGTCAAAAGCCTGAGTCATGAGTAGTAAAGTAAATATACTCAGTAATCAGATCAATATCCCGTACAATGTTCATTTTAACAGAAACAAAAGTGTCAGTAGGTACCGTGATGCTTTGAGCTAAGTGCTAACGTCTGCAGGATGTGCTGTTGATAATGCTAACATGCAAATGTTTAGCAGGTTTACATCTTGGTTAGGTATGTTAGCATGCTAACATACAAAAAACTGTAAGTAGAGCTGATTAGCCAATTACTTTTTCAGATTTCTCATCATGATCCAAAAATTGGTCCAGATAAGATTTTGACCTCAAGTCCTTAGGGTGCATCATCTGGGGTCTGTGTCAATTCATTCATTAGATGCTTCGATATATTTCACTAAAGAACAGAACAAATGCTGGTAGTCCGATAAATACCTGAACCAAAATGTCATTAATCTCAACAGTTATTTGACCAAGCTGACCAAGCCCAGAGCCAGCTGCTAGCAGGGCTAGAAAAGTGAAAAATTAGGCCTTTACAGCTAAAAGTATATGATACACTGTTTGTTTAAGAAGTAATAATAATAATACACTTTATTCAAATAGCAGCTTTCATGCAAGATGCAGCCCAAAGTGCTTTACAGATACACAATAAAGATGGAGGAACATTCTTAAAAACAAGTTATAAACAAAGAGATATATCACCGAACCATATAAAACATGAACAGTAATACAACTAAAATGACCCCAAATTAAAAAGATACGTCTTTATTTTACTTTTTAAAACTCCAATGGAGATGGCTATTCTAAGATCCAAATGTTCCACAGTTTGGGGCCAGAAAAACAGAAAGCAGCCTCCCCAGATTTCTTGTAACAAACTCTAGGTATCAGTCGATAGCATACTTAGTTCGAGCCAATGACAGACCTATACAGGAGGGGGAAACAGCCAATGGGTCATTTTTACTATATGTGATTTAGGTCCTAATTTCATACTGATCACTATTTCCCAGCTCGGGCTGTGTAATATCTATCGATGTGGACTGGATGTGTTTGATATGATGCGTCACAAAGTGCGTGATAGCGAGCAGATACTGGGTCTCTCTCTCTCTTCTCTCTGTCTGTTTCATTTGGGGGAAGTGCTCAGTCAACAGCAGAGGCTTTAAATACAGCAGAGTTCATTTTGCCTGTGTTTATGAGTCACAGGACAGAGTGGACAGAGGTAAGATTGGACAGGGTTTTTTGTTGGGCTTAAGATGAGTATATAACTCTCATTCTTATTTTGAAAGATAAATATTGAAATATGCTAACTATTGTATTTGAGTTTGTAGCATTTGAGGGGAGTTTTGAAAGTAGTTCATTAATTGTAAGGGAGCACTTTTAACCTCTTAATATAATCTGAATTCAACAGTTAGCCGCTGTCTGCAGGACACACAAATGTCCTTCATTCATGTTGGTAAAACTGACATTGTAAGGTTATTTTAAAGACTGACATACTCACTGAGATTATACTTGCAATTTAATCACTTTACTGCATTCATTTTATTTTGACGATGAAAATTCCCATGTATCCATTTCTACAGTTAGTTTGGATGTTTGTATGCCTGTAAATATGTTTGTCCAAGCCTCTCTTTGTATTCTGCTCCCTCTCTCCTGTTCTTCTGTGTGTTGGCTGTTTACCCCATAATAAACTCTTTTTGCAGATTATCTCCACATGCGATGAGAGAGACAATGAGGGTTTACTCGTTTCATTATTTGGGGATCAGACTGACTGGGCATTTGGTGCAGGGGAAACCTGCCAAAGAATCTGCTTTTATCCCAGCCTGGGCACGTGTTGCCCTGCATTGTAGTCTACAGGCTGCTTTCATGTCAACATGATTGCAATATCATATACAGTTTAGAAGCTTTAGCACACAATCTAAGGTTGATTATGACTTTTGTTCAATTATATGCATACCTTCAAATCTAGTTTATGTATGTTTAAGGTGAGACAATATAGGCAATACAAAAATATTTCTGCGACTGTAGATTTCTCTTAATTTCACGAAGTTATTGTAATGTTAAAGAATATCTAATTGACAATTACAACAATTATATTATTGACAATGTCACCTACTTTATTTTACCCTATTCCCCTATATTGTCTTGAACATGTATTGGAACTTGGAACACCAAAAATATTTGTCTGTGATGTAATGAATCCACTTTGGAATGTTTTGAGTCTTTAAAGGTCCCCTAATATGCTCTTTTTCATCAATATATTATAGTTCTCAGTTATATACAAAACATGTCTGAAGTGTTTGGCTCGAAATACCAAACAGATCATGCATTGTAGCATCCCATAATCCCCTCTGTTTCAGCCCTGTTTCAAAAGTGCTGATTCTCTGTCTGTTACTTTAGAGCAGGGGTCTCAGACTCCATTTACCTGGGGGCCACTGGACGTAGAGTCTGGGCAAGTCTGGGCCGCTTCAAGTATTCCACAAAAAAAATGTTTTATTAAAAAATACAACATTAACAGTTCAATCAGGAAAGACGTGATGTATGGAATACATGTTTATTATCGGTCACATTATATAAATGAAACATAATGATGACAATATATAACAAGTGAATGAAAAGGTGTTTGGCGATTAGGCCCAGGTTTTGTAGGATATCATTCGGGAAGGGAAAGAACCGTTTCCGATGAACCCCCCTGGGTCTAGACACTGGTGGTGGTGATAAGTGGTTAGGTCCGGTTGGAAGGGAGAAGGTTAAGCTTGGCCCTGAGTTGGAAGCGGGAGGCGAAGGGGTGGAGGAGGGTTGCGCGTTGACACCTGGAAGACAGCTGATAGAAAAGGGGAGAGCATATATAGAGGGATTAGCAGGTGCGATGATTAGGCTTGTGATTGGAGGGAAGTGATAGGTTAGCTAAGGAGTGGCGCTCCCTGTCATCTAGTGAAGGGAGCGAGTATTGCCATGACGTGCGATACGGAGTGATAGGTCTTCCTGTCTGAACTTGTGCTGAGCTTCATTTCAATCAGGAGATTGATTGATTGATTGATTGATTGATTGAAAAGTTTATTAACAGCTTGTATATTGGGTACAGTACAGTACAGCTCAAAACATACAATTGTTAAGGGGATGCAGACCAGAGAAAGACTTTCGTCTTGTTTACATCAGGGTCCCCCATTTCCAATTCATCATGTCATTTAAGACATATAAGACATATTTGACATACAGATGGCTTATTTACAATTTACATACAGGTGGTTTTTTTACATACATATTGCTTATTTACAATTTTCATTTTAGATTTCGTTCTAATACATCCTAACCGGACATTTAAGACATACCAAGTCTACAGATATACAGTTAGTAACAGAGTCTAAAATGCGAGTATATACATAGATGGGGGGGGGGAAGCTGTCCATTGAACGACAGGTTGAGATTTGTACCATTACCGGGGCCAGTTTTGCAATGCTCTCCCCCGAAGGTGCTCTTTAAGAGAGGTTTTGAAGATAAGTATAGTTTTACTTTCCTTTACAGTTGTGGGAAGAGCGTTCCACCTTGATGTGGCATAATTGCGAAATGTGTATTCCCCCTTTTTTGTGCCAAATCTGGGTTTCACATGATTTGTGGAGCTCCCTCTGGTGTTATGATCATGGTATTCCTTGACCTTTGGGAAGAATTTTGACATGTACATGGGTACCATAGAGGTGTAGTGGATCTTGTAGACCAGGCCCATTGCAAGTAGCTGTACTCTGTCGTCTACTCTAAGCCATCCTAGGTTGTCAAAGTGGGCAGAGGTGAGGTGGGTTCTAGATGAAAGGTCAAGCAGTAGTCTGACCAGTTTATTTTGCGATGTTTGAAGTTTTATTTTTAGCGCCTTGGAGGTGCTATGGTACCATGACGTGCAAGCATAGTCATAGTACCCTTGAATGAGTGCTCCTGCCAGAGTTTTCAGGGTGTTTTTGTTTACCAGAGAGGAGATCCGGTATAGGAATCTAGTTCTTTGATTGACTTTTTTTATTACATTGGATGCCATTTTGTCACAGGAGAGGTTTGCCTCAAGAATAGATCCTAGGTATGTAATTTCCTTCTTACTTGTGACAATAATGTCGCCCACTGCAACTGAGAAGTCGTCGGATTTGCTGAGATTATGTTTCGAACCGAAGAGAATGGACTCTGTTTTACCCAGGTGTAATGATAATGTATTATCGGCGAGCCAGGTGCAGATTCTGCCGAGCTCGGAGCTGAGGGTTTTTTCAACCTGCAACCCGTTCCTGTCAGAGACCAGCAGGGCTGAGTCGTCCGCGAACAGGAACAAGTTGCAGTCACATGCTGATGACATGTCATTTACATAAATTAGGAACAGTAACGGACCTAATATGCTTCCTTGTGGAACACCACAGCTCACTGGGAGGGGGGGGGGCAGAGTACCGTTTACCTCCACCATCTGTTCTCTCCCCTCCAGGTAGGATTGCATCCAGCTCACCGATAGTTTATCAAAACCAATTGCTTTTAGCTTGTCAATCAGAATGGGATGATTGACAGTGTCGAAAGCCTTTTGTAGGTCCAGCATCACCATGCCGCAGTACTTGCCCTCGTCCACCTCTTGTCTGATGTGGTCGCTCAAATAAAGAAGGCATGTGTCAGTGGAGTGGGATGTTCTAAAGCCAGATTGAAATTCATAGATTAGTTTCTTTTCCGCGAGGGTACTTTTCGACCTGTTCATATACTATTTTTTCCATGACTTTCGAGATGGAGGTAAGTATAGAAACAGGGCGGTAGTTGCCTGGGTCCAATTTGCTGCCCTTTTTGTGCAGGGGGGTTACTCTTGCAATTTTGAAGTCTTTGGGTACTTTTCCCTGTTTTATGGAGAGGTTAATTATGTGAGCTATGACTGGTGAGATGGCGGTTGCTGTGTCTCTGAGGAATTTGGAGGGGATATTGTCGTGGCCAGTGGCCTTGTTAGGTTGGAGGGCGCTCAGTTTAATGAGTACCTCTGCTGTTGTTACCCTTGCTAGACTGAAATCATCTTTGCGTACCCCTAGGTTTTTGTAGTAGGTCATGATGTGATCTACTCCAAAAAGCCCTGAGTGGGAGGGTAATTTATTTACAAGAGTTGTGGCTATGTTTGTGAAAAAAATGTTCAAGTACTTGGCCACATCCAGTTTGTCTGTGATGAGCCTGTTATCTGTCTTTATGTTTAAGTTAGAAAATCTCGTTTTGAGTTTTTTACTGCAGCCAAGCTGGTTATTGAGTAATTTCCAAAGTTCACGGGGTTTCTTTTTGTTTTCCTCAGTTTTGACATTGATGAAATTCTTTTTGGCAGTTTTGATCATGGAGCTTACGTCATTTCTTAGTCTGTTTCTTTCAATTTTGAGTTCAGTCACGTGGGCCTGGAGTTCACTGCTCGTGCTTTTGGAAAGCATTGACTGACTTTTATGAAACTCAGAGCATTTTTTGTCTCTGGTTTTCATGGCGGATGAAACTCCGGCACTCCGGTATGCCGGAGTGCATCCACGGCTCAGCGCGATTTTTTACCCTGGTTGTTCTTAGGGGGGCCAAATCATTGAGTATTGCAGAGAATTTGTTTTTGAAACCAAGCCATGTTTCTTCAACTTGTGTACCACTGAGCTCATCTGACCAGTCCAGGCTCTCCAGTTCTAGGTTAAAGGCCTTGCTAGAGTCGTTTTTGAGGTCTCTAGATATGACTGTTTTGTGACAGCCGGCCCTTTGTTTTAGCTTTTTGCGGGTACAGAATATCATATAATGATCACTTAACCCGCATGCTATAACCCCTTTACTGGAGATCCTGGACTTGTCAGAGGTCAGAATGAGGATGAGGAGTGAGGAGAGACGTGATGTATGGAATACATGTTTATTATCGGTCACATTATATAAATGAAACATAATGATGACAATTTATAACAAGTGAATGAAAAGGTGTTTGGCGATTAGGCCCAGGTTTTGTAGGATATCATTCGGGAAGGGAAATAACCGTTTCCAATTAACCCCCAAAAGAAGTGAAGTAGAAGTACTGAACGTGAAGAAATCTTACCTGTGGGATGCAGTGGAAATCTTACGAGCTAGCTGCGGTGATCTATGGATATAATGAGAGAATTTATACGGGGACAGAGAAGACATGTTATTGGCTAGCGAGGGACTAAGAGTGGGATAATGCATGGATGGACACGTCCTGGCTCACGCGAGCCTCGGACCCTTCCGGTCAGACATGAAAATAAAATGCGTGGATGTCACATCCTGGCTCATAAGCCTGAGACCCTTCCGGTCAAACATGAAAATAAAATGCGTGGATGTCACATCCTGGCTCACAAGCCTGAGACCCTTCCGGTCAAACATGAAAATAAAATGCGTGGATGTCACCTTCTGGCTCGCTCGAGCCGGAGACCCTTCGGTCAGAAGAGGCTTCCTAATGACGTCACGGGATTTCGCGGCAGACATCTTGGAGTACCACTCTACTGGCGGCAGCGTTCAAAAATGGCGAAAATGAAAGGCTACTACGAATCACTAAACCCGGAGGATAAGACCGTTTACATAGAAAAATGTGCGTCGATTGGTTCGGTGGACCCTTATTTGATATAAATTCATGGCCTTCACTTTCCTACTGTGATATCGTGAACTACCTGTTTTTTTCGCCTATTCCATTGTACACTATGGAGGAAATGAAGGCGTACAAAGGACTCTAAGCACATAAAGAGTTCACACCCGGGTGGATCCGCGACGTTTGCGTTGCATATCAAGGAGATGTGGCTGTAATAGCTGGAAAAGTGAGTAAATATTTCGTGAGGTCCTCTTCAGCTGGCTTTTTAAATATCCCTAAAGTCCCCCAAAATAAAATGGGTGAGGCTGCTTTTATCCACTACGCTACCAAGAAATATCAGAGGCCAACTCAGTGGACATTTTTAAACACCAGCTTTTATTTTTGTTGTACCTATATCTATATGTCTACTTTATTTTATAGGGTTTTATATTGTTGCATCAATTAACTTAGTCTTGTGTCTTATGTATTTTTATTATCATACCTTTTACCTCGCCGTGTCTCTTAACCTTTTAAAATGTTATATATATATGTTGTTGCTATGTACCTGTAAAGGTCTTAATATCTGATCTGAGGGGAATTTCTCGTGGTTTATTTTTAACTTGTGATTGTAAAGCACTTTGAGCTACACGTGCTTTATGAAAAGGGCTTTATAGATAAAGCTTTATTATATATTGCAATATATTTACATTCCAAAAGTTGTGAACCTATTCTTGGTTGTCAGCTTCTGTTATGTGCTACCTAACATATGACAGGGTGGTTCTAAATAGTCAACAATCCAATAATATTTTTGTATTTTATTTTCCAGGTATTGCATTCTCAGAGTATTGGGCTGCCGCCAACATGTCCGTGGGTACTGATGAAGAAGGATGGTGCAGTCATCACAGCTAACTGCAACTGCACGGCTGGTTTGGGATCAACATGTACCCATGTTGCACATCTCCTTTTCTACATAGAAACATACGGATACGTGATGTCAAGACAGTTACCCAGGAAAAGGCATCCCCTCTCAAAAGAAACAGAAGTACTAATCAATTTTAATGACAGTGTATATATTTATTTGATTGAACTTGTTTCTTTTACATCAAATCTATATAAAGAACATGTAAGTACACGGCACCTCTGTTGTTTCCCCGACTCAGACTGCAAGGAATCTGGGTGTGATCCTAGATAACAAACTGTCCTTCACTGCAAACATAGCTGCTACAACCCGCTGCTGCAGATACACGCTTTACAACATCAGGAGGATGCGTCCCCAGCTGACCCAGAAAGCGACGCAGGTTCTGGTCCAGGCTCTCGTCATCTCACGCCTAGACTACTGCAACTCCCTCCTGGCTGGTCTACCTGCATGTGCCATCCGACCTCTGCAGCTCATCCAGAATGCAGCGGCTCATCAGGTCTTCAACCTTCCTAATTGTTCCCACACCACTCCGCTCCTCCGCTCCCTTCACTGGCTTCCGGTAACTGCTAGAATCCACTTCAAGACACTGGTACTTGCGTATGGATCTGGCCCTTCCTACACCAAGGACATGGTTAAACTGTACACCCCAGCACGTGCACTCCGCTCTGCATCAACCAAACGGCTCGCTGCACCCTCGCTGCGAAGGGGACCCCCAAGTTCCCATCAGCAAAAACACGTGGGTTTGCTATCCTGGCTCCAAAATGGTGGAATGAGCTCCCCATTGAAATCAGGACAGCAGATAGCTTACACACCTTCCAGACTGAAAACTCATCTCTTTCGACTCCACTTCGAGCGATAGAACTATTAACAAAGCACTTATATACTAATAAAGGACTGGCTTATCTAAAGCCAGTTGAGTAGCACTTGAAATGTTTTGCTCTATGAAACCTGATGTACTTATATTACTCTGTTTTCTTCAAGGTTGTGTCTTGTTGGTCGAACGCACTTATTGTAAGTCGCTTTGGATAAATGCGTCAGCTAAATGCAATGTAATGTAAGTGTAACAATCAAAACAAGTTGTGCACACTAAAATGACACAAAAATCATCATTATTTAAACTGACACTCAAAGAGCAAAACCTCAGCTCAAATATCCAAAACTCTAAACACGTGTTCAGCTCTGCACCCAATTTGCAATTCAACTTTCCACTTTTTGAAAAGTAAAAGTATAACAACAGTATATTTGTGTTTCTGCACATATTTGAGACTTGAACAATCTTTATTTGCAGAATTCTCTATATCAAACGCCATAAAACAGTGTGCTTGAGCACGATGGTGTGTAGTTGGTTTTACAAAATGTCTTGTACTATGAATGAAGTGTGTGCCATTTGGTGCAAAAGTTTGGTTTTGGTAAGTGTTTCTGTAGTTCTGGGTGTAGTGCTTAAGTCTGCAGTATATATGAGGTGTGTTGCACTTTGTGTGTATGGTTTTGTGAATTGTGTTTAGTGTTTTGAGAAAATAAGCCCTGCTTTCAAAAAATGTGTTTTAGCATTGAAAATAACTGTAATATGAACACAATGTTAATCTATCTATTATGTGAGGTGATCTCTGCAGCTTACAGTTAAAGAAGCATGTACTTGTTTTTCACTGGGTAAATTGGAAACCTGTAATAAATATAATACTTTGCCCTTTCAATTGTTTTTTTCAAAATGTATTTACCCAAGCTTAATCAGTCTGAGTTGCAGTGCCAGTCTCTGGTTCAATCAGTCCTTCTTCTTCCCCAGTGGCTCCCAGGACTGGTGTGGGCTCTTCTAAAGACGGTATATCAGATACCATGCTGTAGAGATCAAGTAGTGCGATGGATGACCTTTTTCTGGCGTGTAAACTTATAACTGGCATGTGTAGCAGGGGAAGGTGCTGTAATTATTTTGACAAACGGTGCCCAGTCAGGATGATTTTTGTCAAAAAGTGCCACTTGTAGGTCAGTTATATCCTGGGTGAACTGTTAATTAATACAAATTTGACATCTTTTGACAGGACAAGTCAGACTTTAGATATATTTAAAATGCTGGTGTCAAGACATTGGAACATGACAAATAATTAAGGAAACCAAAAGCCTCTGAAAAGGTGCCAGGGACTGTACAGCCTTTACTGTTTACATATAATCAAATGGCCAATAGGGGGAGGAATTTCTTTAAATTACCAGTAGGGCCTGGCTCATTTCGTGGCATCTGCAGGCAGTGGCAAGTCCTTCCGGCATATGCCACAGAGGCCACTACTCTGTGGTAGCTGTGGCAAGTACTTCCGGCATATGCCACAGAGGCCGCTACTCTGTGGTAGCTGTGGCAAGTACTTCCGGCATATGCCACAGATGCCACAACTTGCCGAGGCATCTGCCGCTGCTCAACGGGAGTCGCTGTTTTGGCATGACTTTATCGAACTGATCTGTACACAGGACTGATGATCTGTGCACAGGGTTGGGTTGTAACTGAATACATGTAACGGCGTTACGTAATCAGAATACAAAAACCAAGTAGCCTAACTATTCAGCTCGCGTTACATTTGAAAAACAACTAATCCGAATACAGTTACTTTCGTAAACCTGAAGTGAATACATTTTGGAATACTTATTGGAATTATTGGTGGAAAAGTTTCCTCACAAAATGTATCCTAATATTCATTACCGGCAGAACTGTGTGCACAGCGCAGCAGCATGTCTGTGAGGCCCTGCCCCCGCACGCAGATGAGAGAGAGATCTCTTTTTAAATATATTTAAAGTTAGAAACGGAGATGGTTCGATAAAACGTGCAAGATAACGTTTATGTAGCATTTATTTATTGTCGAAATGATGACATTTCATAACTGGATCAAATCAAAGTGAATGGCCTGCTGCTGCTGAAGGCATGGGGCAAATATAAGTCCTTTGCCTAATTTATAAAGTAAACCTTAGCATCTCACTAGCAGTGGCAACTGCAATCAGTTACAGCTGCCATAAGTCTGTAGCCAAGTCTAATAACACCAGTGTACACGTTGCTGTGTCAATACAGATATTTATTTGTTAATTATTTGTCTTTACTAGTCATAATACACCTGGTTTATCGTAGCAAGCAGTGGAAACTCCCCTCAAGAAGCGAAAATTGCCAAGGGCGTTGCAACTCTCACTCGCCAATATTTCATCATAAATATAGCACGTTTGTTTATTTTAGCAAACCATGCACCAAGTAAAATTGAATAGAAATTATAATGTTTAAAAAAATAGAGATCGGACCATCAGTCCTGTGTACAGATCATCAGTCCTGTGTACAGATCAGTTCGATAAAGTCATGCCAAAACAGCGACATTTTACACGATAAATACGGGTTTTAAATAGCAGCATTTGCCACGGAAGGCGAGTGGCAGCTACCGTAAACCTTCTCTTACTCTGGCATCTTGTGGCAACTCCCGTTGAGCAGCGGCAGATGCCTCGGCAAGTTGTGGCATCTGTGGCATATGCCGGAAGGACTTGCCACAGCTACCACAGAGTAGCGGCCTCTGTGGCATATGCCGGAAGGACTTGCCACTGCCTGCAGATGCCACGAAATGCGCTTGCTGTCTCTCTAAATTACAGTTAAACGAAGCACTGCAGGGGATTGACAGACTGGTGTGAAGATGACCAAGGGATGACTTTACTTTGTAGATACTCCACAATCTGATATGTCGATCGATGACAGACTCCAGGATTCCTATTTCCTTGTTAAGATCCATGTCTTAGTACGTGGGTTATATGTTCATTTTGAATGTTTGTATGTGAAACCCGACACTTACCTGAAATTATCCCCACAAACGCGAGTATAGTTGTGGTTGGATGGTTTGAGATCCTCCCGAAAGTTCATGTGTTGCTTCACCCTGGTGTGTTATAATAACCGCCGGCAGCCTGTAAAATGACTTCGGCCCCCTGTTTCGATCACCTCTGTTGCCGCAGCCAACAATGGCACAGAAGTTAACCATTGTATGTCCGGTAAAAAACAAACATTGAACAGGTATGACTTATTACGGTGTCTGTGTTGGTACTCCAGTATGGCCGTTGCGCTGACCGTGACGTCATATGCAAAGCCTCTATACAGTCTATGGTCAGAACACGTGAACGTGACTTGAAATAACCATGTGACACGACAGGACCTGCAAGTGTAAACGTGCCCGTGATCTTAGATTGATGATGCAATAGAATCCAGATAGAAACATGACAATGATATGTGAGCTGATATGCTAATGACACCACCACCAGTTATATGCATGATTACCAGAGTTTAAGGTTGAGAGATCTTGGGTTGCCGGTACGAGCTGAAGTCTGCTTCTTTTTTTAAGCTTGAGAGATCTTGGATTGCCGCACAAGCCGATGTCCGGGCGAAGAGGGAGATGTAGGCAATGTAATGCATGAGCTGTTGGCTTGAGTACAGTGATGCATGGATATCATAACCCGGTTTATCGGCAAGCCATGTGAGCATGAAGCCGAGAATATGAATGAAGTGCGGGATGCACGGCATAAAATGACATACGCTTAGGTAAATGCTGAAACGTGACCCATGAACAGGTGTAGCTTAATTAGCAGTTTAGTTACCCTGAGATGAGTCATAGATGCTGATATGCTTGATTACTTGATTGAGTGATTAAGACTGTTTTCTATCATCTGAAAAGAAAACGATGGAGGGACGCTAGTGTTAGATCCGACGAGTATGATAATGAATGTGTAAGTGATAGTGGAAATCTGAGCGTGCCGCTATGGCGGATGATCTCGAGCAGGGATGTGTCGCGACTCGCTTACCCTGCAAGATTTCCCCCAAAACAAAGAATGTGCAGTGCACGTCTTTAAGGTTTGTGAGGACCTACCTATACCTGACCTAGATTTACATTTACCCTGAACCTTGGAACTAAAGATAGCAATAGCATGTCGGAAATTCTCGTGAATTTGTTGCAAACGGCCTTCTTGCCGGCCTGCACTTGACGCCTTGTTGTTACGTAGAGGTGAGGAGCAGGAGAAGCAGGAGATGAGGTGAAGCTTCGCATGCGAGGATGTAGGGCCCGTTCAGCGTGAAGGCCGGAAGTGCCGCATTGAGCGGCCCTGATGCCGGTGGTGTCTTCTCGAGAGGCCGACTGAAGGCGTGCGTCAATTGTTTGCATGAAGTGCCAGGATGCAGGGTGTTGATCGAGCCATTACCCGGGGGCGGCTGCTTCCCGTAATAGTGAGCGTTAGAGCGAGCCGAGGAGGTTTCATGGGGCCCGGCTTCCTTTTTTTCCTCCCGCGTCCGGATCTGCGAGGTTGCCGGCTTGAGCCGCTGGCTCGAGCTGGGGAACGCCGCTTGAAGCTTAATCCGCGAGCTTGCGGAGCTGGTGAAGAGATAGTCATGGAGCTGGAGTAATGCCCATTGCCCTGCTGCTGCAGTTGGGAAAGGAGGAGATCAGCCACTGCTGCAGGTGAGCTGCTGCGGGATACCAAGCGGCAGCTTGAGGAAGTCGATTCGATCAAGGCGGCATGTCCAACCCAGTCTCACGGCATTTCGTGTTCACCAACACGATTTTTAATCTATTGATTCGTGTTCACCAACACGATTTGCCCCTTTTTTTCGTGTTGCACAGCACGATTTTAAAAGCAATGTATTTCTACTGCCTGCAGCACGTCTTTTTCTCCGGTCGGGTCGTGGGAGACCGGAAGCTGTGTGGTTCATAACATGTTCTTACTTAATATCAAGCCACAATTATTGCTTTTATTTTAAATCGTATAATTTCGGACTTTTGTTGCCGTCTGTGAGGAAAATCAATGGGGCTCAGAGCCTCAGAATACGGAAATCTGTATTTTAAATCTTTTTTTCCTTCTAATTCGTTATTCTTTTCAAAATAACACACTGTTATTTACTCACCAATAACACACAATTATCCTTGCTTTTATTTATTGGTTTAATTCAATAATCTCGGGCTTTTTTGGCGTCCGTCAGGAACTGAATTTCAAAATAAAAATAACCGGAAACAGACGTAGGCCTATAAGGGACATTTCGAGCATCATTGCGATTGTCAACATTTCTAAGTTTAGGATGGCCGAAGACACTACACTACCCATAAACCCCAGCTATCGTTTAGGACTACAGTCCCGTAAGGTTACGCAGAGCGTCAAACAGCTGTGTGAAATGGAACGAAACCACGCCAGACTATCCAAAACTGGAATCGAACGCCCCCCCAGAACTACACATGCTGGCTATTGTGTTTCGCAAAATGTTCTATGGGACGTCTCTACTGAACGTTTTCGTTTTTCCCACAATTAGAAGTTGTCAGTATTAAACACATTGGTGTTATCAAATGTAAAACATATAATTAATAAATGGGTGAAAATCGCTTGTGTCCATAATGCGCAGCATTAATATATACCCACATGACAGCTCATTGTTACTTTGTAATTATACTCCACTACAATTCAGAGGTTAACCTGGTATTTTTACTCCACTGCATTTATTTGAGTTACTTTGCAGATTCTGATTAATTATGTGAAATATAAACAACCCTTAAATCAGACTTTAGTTACACCTGAGTAAAATTCAGGTAAGGTGATTGTCAAGTGCCAACAATCAGGAGAGATATTTGATAGTTGGTGCTTGAGAAAACTAAACATGTATCTGCAATTGACATGAATGGAAACGAGTAATAAAGTATATTCATTACTCGTTATTCTCTACTAATAGTTCATTAAAGACTGTATATTATGGCTATTTTGCACATCCCTTTCAAGATTTTCAAAGGTTTATTGACATATCATATACACAACTACGGTGTAGTTATGCAATGAATGAAACACTTGGGTCACAGGTTCCTCAACAGTGCATTACAAGACATCTATTAATATGTGTGTACCTCCACCATCAAACTGTCATATTCTGCAAATTTCTTATTCTATCTACATACAAAAGAGTATAATTCATATGTATAATATCAGTTAAAAATAAGTGCTTCAACATAGTTAACATTGCAGGAAAGCAATATATTAGACGTTAAGTACTTTGTCAGGCTTAATATTTATCTGTAGATAGATACCCCCAAAGTTTTTTTCTTATTTAAAAGAAGACCGTAATCATTTATTTAATGTTTAAATAAAGGTTAATTCGTTTTTCTGTTTTGCACCTCCTCCTATTAATATCTTTGTACATTCTGCACTAAACTGTTTTATTGTAGAGATCACTTAGAGTATCTTCTTGATTTTTTACATTCTATATTTATACTTTCCCCCTATGAAAGTATGTACTCTTAAAATGTTTTTAATCAAATATAACAATAATTCAATAACGTGCTTTAACCACTAGGAGGTGCACACAAGGTACACACAGCCATAATAACTTTGTATTATAAATGTAGGACACTTATGTTTTCGTACAACATCTGAAGATGTGTAGTTTTATGCATGCTTTCACATAATTTTACAGCATATTGCTATACTATTTCAGACTCAGTATTTACATTCAAAGAAAATCAGTAATATCTTTAAAAACTACAGTCCTTTTATATCAGCTGTGCACCGTTATGGTTTAAATATAACCTATCTGTGAATTAGATCAAATGTAAAAGTCAGCCGAATTAGTGTTGATACTGCAAGGAGACGTATTGTGTGAAGATAAATTGAAGATGTTGTTTAATTGTTGAATATATTTATGATCCACGTCAAGTATTCAGTTTCAGCGGCATTATCTCAATTTTTCCAAAGGTCTTCTCATCAGGGCTCTATAAATAAAGAACTACGGCAGATCTGTAATATACAATGCAGCCGAACCGTGTATTACAATGCCGTTATGTGATGACTTTCAAAGAGAAAAGCAAGAGTGCTCGGAATTAAGTATTATTTTATTCTTTTAAAATGTTTTCCGGATTTCATATCATATAAACACCAAATCCCAGCATGCATTGCGGCTAAAACATCCAATAAGCGAGCTTAAAACCATAGCTGAGGATCTTGGGTAATCGCTCGAAATGCCTACGTCTGTTTCCGGTTATTTTTATTTTGAAATTCAGTTCCTGACGGACGCCAAAAAAGCCCGAGATTATGGAATTAAACCAATAAATAAAAGCAAGGATAATTGTGTGTTATTGGTGAGTAAATAACAGTGTGTTATTTTGAAAAGAATAACAAATTAGAAGGAAAAAAAGATTTAAAAAATACAGATTTCAGTATCCTGAGGCTCTGAGCCCCATTTATTTCCCTCACAGACGGCAACAAAAGTCCGAAATTATACGATTTAAAATAAAAGCAATAACTGTGGCTTGATATTGAGTAGGAACATGTTTTTATGAACCACACAGCTTCCGGTCTCCCACGACCCGACCGGAGAAAAAGACGTGCTGCACCAGTAGAAATACATTGCTTTTAAAATCGTGCTGTGCAACACGAAAAAAAGGGGCAAATCGTGTTGGTGAACACGAATCAATAGATTAAAAATCGTGTTGGTGAACACGAAATGCCGTGAGACTGGGTTGGCATGTCGGGCCAGGATCAAATCCTGCTGGAAGCTGGTCGTAGTCTGAATACTCTGGGTCGTACGTCTTGAGAATGTTAAGAGGTTAGTTTGACAATTGCCGTCTGTCTGTGTGTTGCGCGTTGACACCTGGAAGACAGTTGATAGAAAAGGGGAGAGCATATATAGAGGGATTAGCAGGTGCGATGATTAGGCTTGTGATTGGAGGGAAGTGATAGGTTAGCTCCCTGTCATCTAGTGAAGGGAGCGAGTATTGCCATGACGTGCGATATGGAGTGATAGGTCTTCCTGTCTGAACTTGCGCTGAGCTTCATTTCTTCAACATCTTCTTAACATGAACAGTTCTTCACAACATAATTCTTGCATAACTCCTTGCTGGTAGACCTGGCAGCGCTTCCTCTAACACAGCTGAGCCACATTTGGTTTGAGGGAGGAAGCAGTTGAAACCCTTAGTATGGCTTGAAGATGTTCATCAGTAAGTCTGGACCTGTACTTTGACTTATTGAAGTTCATGGCGGAGAAGAGCTGTTCACACATATATGTGCTCCCAAAAAGGCACATAGTCCGCTTGAACATCCTGGAAAGCTCAGGGAAGGAGGGGGCAATTCTCTCATGAACTGTCCAAGCTTGTCTGCTTTCCCATTCACTTCCCTGAACTTGGCTTTGAGCTCAGAATTGCACTGCAGGTCAATGAGCTCCATTTGAAGCACACCAGGGGCATTTTCCAAAAGGATAAGGGGTCTGCAAACATTTGAAAAGTGGCTCTGTGTGTCTTGAAGTCTGCAAACCGCTGATCAAATTCCTCCTGCAGCTTCACAATGGCATCAACATACTTCTCACCACTGAATGCTGTGCCCCTGTCCATGAGAGCCTAACATGCTGGGAAATGGCAGAGGTTTTTCTGAGGGAGCTGGGCTTTCCATAACACCAGTTTTGTAGAGAATGCTTTGACATTGTCATATGCTGCACTGACAAGCTGGCCCTAGCCCTGCAACTTCTTATTCAGTGCATTCAGCTCCTGCGTGATGTCAACAAGAAAAGCTAAGTCCATGAGCCATTTGGGATCACTCAGCTCGGGAACAGCCATCCCACCCTTCTCCAGCATTAATACTTTCAGTTATGTTCTCAACTCAAAAAACCTCTTCAGGACGTTTCCCCTGCTGAGCCAACGTACCTCTGTGAAGTAGAGCACATCCTCATATTCTATAACTCCTGAGCGGTGGTCTGGCCATGCATTGGTTTCACTGTAAGCAACTCCTCTGTCACTTCAAACTTGTCATCAACACCACGGACATACATTGCGAGCTGAGCAGTGTCAGTGATGTCCGTGCACTCATCAAGAGCCACAGAGTGTGCATGAAAAAGTTTGGCTTTGTCGCACAGCTGATCATATATGTCACTTGATAAGTCAGAAATGCGCTCTGCCACTGTGTTAGCTGACAGGCTGATGTTGTTAAACTGACCCTTCTTTTCCGGACAGACTATACTTGCAGCCTGCAACATGCACTTTTTTACAAACTCGCCTTCCGTAAACGGCTTTCCCGCCTTAGCAATCATCTCACTCACCACATAGCTAGCTTCGACTGCTAAATCAGCCTCATTGCTTCATTTCTTGAAGAGATTTTGTTGCTTCCATAGACATTTTTTTAGCTCTGTGACTCTTTTCTCTCTCTCGTCTCCCAGGTATTTTGCATACTCTGCATCTTTAGTTGAGTAGTGACGTTTGACGTTATTCTTTCACACACACATACGGGTTTTGGGCCGAGGGCGACACCGTACTTCCGGTATCCGCAATTTCACACGAGGTGCAAGCAGAATATCATAGTCTATTGCCTTAATCAATATAGTCAACTCTAAAATACCACATATATGCATTGGCATGATAATATTATTGTGACAAGTGGGGTATTCACCTGGTGTTTCCAGAAGATAGACGTAGATGCTGCCAAAATCGACCGAAGGCCACTTTCGAGGGTCGTAATTCCATACATTGTAAGGGCAATCCGACAACCCACACAGCTCTAGTTTACGCTGGTAACGACCTAGAGCACACCCCTCAAGTCCAGAGATGTAATCCGAAGACATGCAGCGATTTCTTCGGTCGTTAATTCAGAAAAAAACCTAGTGCGCTCTGCCTGGCTACGTTAGCTAGCTGTTTATATTAGCACCTCCAGGATTTTTGCACCTCCAGAAAAATGGCGTATTTATATATATATATATGGCGCGCATTGCATTGTGGGTAGCTCGTGACGTCACTGTGTGGAAAGAATACTCCTTGTATACAGCGATTTTCTCTGTGCATATAAGGCACGTTGCGTTTCCACTGTACTCGACAAAAAAATATTCAGTCTCCCAATTCTCCTGAAATTTTCTGTGGTCATCATCGACTTTTCTTTTCCCTGAAAGTTTTGATGTAGACATGACTGGGCGATATATTTTCCTTCCACTCTGTGTCACTTTTGGATCACTCTGTGATTGATTCCGCTGCGCGCATTTGATTGGCGTGTGGCGGAGTTCCCTCGGAGGGGGGAGGGGCGAGGGAACTGCGCGCAGCAGTTCCCTGCCAGCAGCGGGATCAATCCAAAAATAAAATTGAAATCTGAAAGTGCAAACGTAAACGCACGAGCCAGATTAATACTATTACATGATATCAACAACGGGGCCATGAGAAACTGTCTCGCGGGCCGCGTCTGGCCCGCTGCTTTAGAGGAAAATAAGGAGCCACGCCCCTATGAGAGATATTTGGTTAAAAGGAACACACTGGTGCTCTAGGAGGAGATTCAGGTGATAAGGTGGGCGGGGCAAAAAACATAATGACATTATAAAGTGGCCAAAATCCGATCAGCTGCAGATACACGCTTTACAACATCAGGAGGATACGTCCCCAGCTGTCCCAGAAAGCGACGCAGGTTGGTCCAGGCTCTCGTCATCTCACGCCTAGACTACTGACATTCCCTCCTGGCTGGTCTACCTGCATGTGCCATCCGACCTCTGCAGCTCATCCAGAATGCAGCGGCTCATCTGGTCTTCAACCTTCCTAAATTCTCCCACACCACGCCGCTCCTCCGCTCCCTTCACTGGCTTCCGGTAACTGCTAGAATCCACTTCAAGACAATGGTACTTGCATACCATGCTGCGAATGGATCTGGCCCTTCCTACATCCAGGACATGGTTAAACCGTACACCCCAGCACGTGCACTTCGCTCTGCATCAGTCAAACGACTCGCTGCACCTCCGCTGCGAGAGGGACCCAAGTTCCCATCAGCAAAAACATGTGGGTTTGCTATCCTGGCTCCAAAATGGTGGAATGAGCTCCCCATTGACATCAGGACAGCAGATAGCTTGCACATCTTCCAGCGCAGACTGAAAACTCATCTCTTTCGACTCCACTTCGAGCGATATAACTATTAACAAAGCACTTATATACTAATAAAGGACTGGCTTATCTAAAGCCAGTTGAGTAGCACTTGGAATGTTTGGCTCTATGAAACCTGATGTACTTATATGATTCTGTTTTCTTCAAGGTTGTATCTTCCTGGTCGAATGTACTTATTGTAAGTCGCTTTGGATAAAAGCGTCGGCTAAATGCAATGTAATGTAATGTAATGATCAGCTCATTTTCAGACAGGTTTTTATATAAATAGATCAGGACAAAAAGAGTGAATCTTTTTTCCTGAAACTTTCTGAATCTCTTTACAGAGGGGACACATGTTGATGGATTTTGCATCGGTGACCTTTAAATTCATTGTTTTTTATTCCGGTTCACAGTGTCTCCCCTCAAAGGGCTGTATGTAGCACCTGTATTACAGTGTACAAAGTCGCTTTTGGTCAAAATAACAGTTAATACCTCGTGCTTTTCTCATCTTCTGTCCAGAAGGACAATGAGCGGTGTCTCGTCGCTGTGGCTGTATGCCGCCCTGCCCGGGCTGCTGTGGGCCGCACATGTCAGTCTGCTGGTGGAGGGGGACAATGACGCCTCCAGGATCTGCAAACCTCCCCCCCGCTGGACCATTAAGGGACAGGAGCCCATGCAAGAGCTGCTGGGAAATGTGGTTGTGGTGGTGCTACTGAAGGCTAGCTGACAGTTCTGTCTCACTCAGGCCTCCAAGTAAGAAAGAAGAGAACAACTGCCATTTAAAATGAGGAGGTTATTTTTTTTAACACATTTGCAGAAATCATGAAACATGTTGGGACAAAGTAAACTCATACAGTCTTGTTTCATACATTGTATTTTGACTCTTATAGTAGGAAAAGCACAGCAGTAATAAAATAATGACATCCGTATTATGGCTACTGTTATTAGAAACACCTGTTCTTTCATTAATACGACAAGTTAAAATGTCTTCTCTCTATCAAAATAATCTATATTAAGGTTTACCGCATGTCATAAGTGAATTCAAGAATATGCTTTTTTTCCGATGAAATTCATTTTGTTGTTGTTGCTTTTCTAAAATTGTTGATGGATGTGATTTAATTAATGATAATTTACATTACTCGTTACTTGGACTTGTTTGTTTTTTCAACAAAAAGAAGGGACTATAAAGGATAAAAAACATGTCAAAGATTGTTCTGATTTGTCACTGTATTAGGTTAGTTGAAAGCAATAATATGAAGTTAAACTTAATATTACTGCTTTCAACTAACATAATACAGTTATGTGAATTATGTGGACATAATACATTTAATTAAAGTCAACGGTTCAGTTTTTTCAGTGTGGATGACAATAAAAGCAAGGACTTTGATTGTTAAAGACCTCCCCAATTTTTAAGTTGTATTACTGCGTTCATGTGCATTCCTAACTTTGATATTATGTTTTACACCATGCACCATATTTGCTAAATGCCTCTTACGTAATTACATTGAGCTGCTGTACATTTAATGCAAGAACGGAGTATGTCAATTGTGGCATTTTAAGTTTTCATTTTAAATGACTATCAGTGTCACGCAGATGTTACAGACCCTTTTAATTGAATCAACAGTGAAGTGAAATTTCTCTAACCGTCCCTCTATAGAATTGGAGGCTTGCGTGACAAGCTGAACCGCAGCAACCTGACAGACGTGTCTTTTATGATCGTGAATGAGCGCGATGCGATGTCCAGAGCCATGTACTGGGAGCTGAAGAGAAAAGCGGCCCCTGGAGTTCCTGTCTACCAGCAGGGCCCCCTTCAGGATGACGTGTGGGAGGCCCTGGATGGAGACAAAGATGACTTCCTGATCTATGATAGGTAGGCATCCTCAAGACAATATGTATCAAATTAAAACCTTTCATTTATTTCACATTTGTTTAAGCTTTTTGATGAGTGTGAACATTTTGTACTGGGCTAAGCACCTTTGGTTCGAAGGGTTTTTAAGAATCTCGTGCCATGATTTTGATGTTCCTTATTACATTTTGATTAGCTCTTTCCCTTTTTCTCCAGGTGTGGTCTGCTCACCTTCCACATAGTGCTGCCTTACAGTTTCCTGCACAAAGTCTACGTAGAGGCTGCAATCAGAGCCACTTATCTTAAAAACATCTGTAACTGCACTGTGAGTAATATCCAAACACACACTCTACAAACACTACAAACTACATCAGGTTACATTTCTAGTCTCCTCAACTGGATCTACATGCGACACAAAAACAGAACTCCCTTCTTCTCGTTCCTTGCTTTTAAAACTAGATTCCTCACAGTAAAAAAGGCATCCCAGAATATTGTGCCAAGGATGTTTTGGATGAAAATGTAGGCAAACAGAAAAATAATATTAGGCGCTTTCACACCGCAGTACTTTTCCCACTTTAGTTCTGATATAGTTCCGAAATGTTGCGTTCACACACAAAAAATCCGGAACTAAAATGAGTAAATCAGAACCTTTTTACCCCCTTTTCTGTCCCTGCTAGAGAGCAGGGACTTTCGTGGGAGGAAAAGGTTCCTATGTCTGATTGGCTGGGCGGATTGCAAACCACGCCCCGTAAAACTCTGAAAAGTTTTGTGAAGCCGCCATTTTATTATCCTTGCATCAGCATTATTAGCATTAGCCCAGCACACAAACGCAGAGAGACTAACTTATGGCAACACAAAATAAAACATGGCAGCGGTAGAGATGAGGAGGTGTCGGCGTTCTGGCGATTTACTCGGAAGGCTTCAGTAGAAGCCAGTCCCCAACTCCGGGGACTTTCAGGCCGGGGACTTCGGGCGGCATTATACGCCGTGAAGTTGTTTGCGGCCTGCCAGTAAACTCAAAGCAGAAGAAGAAGAAGTGACGTCAGCCTCTTAATTTGGGTAATCCTCCCCCAGGGACTTATTCTGGTGTGAACGCAATCTGTACTTAGTTCATGCGAACTAAAGAGTTCTCATGAGAATGAAAGAGTTCTCATGAACTACGTTCTGATTAACCTTTGTGGGAAAAGTACTGCGGTGTGAAAGTGCCTATTGGTGGGAAACACAACATGAGTGTTAATACACCATCATGTTTGCTGGGTGTGTAAAAAGGAATACATATTTGAAAATGTTTTGTTTGTTCTGCTGCCTCCAAGTGGCCAACAAATGCTATTACTGCAGTTTTAACATGCTATATCTTCCTTAGGCTAATCATACTTTATCCAGTGGCAAGAACACCCTCATGAAGAATGAGACAACGCAGTTTAATGTCAGCCAGAAAACTACAATACCCACAAGTCCTCTGGACACTGATGATCCTCCTCCTCCTCATCATCATCATAATGGTCCTCATCATCATCACCACCAACACGATCACACCAGTCCCAAGAACCAGTCCAAACATCAGCATAGTCAGAATAATACTCTGCACCCTCCTCACCATCATCCTGAGCATCATCATCACCATCCTCATTATCATGACCATCATCATCAACATCATCATCAGCAACCTGGCAACCACAGTCATCACGACGAGATTGAAGAAGATGACTAGGATGCCATCTTACGAGTGTTTTACTTGCTCTTTTCTTAGTATTTTACTTTTGATAACATGTTTTACTTTGGTGGCAGAACAGCTGTTCCCTTAGCAGTTGAATCTGTTTTAGCAGTGATCAGATTTTGATTTCTCTGCCAGCATGTCCACACCTAGGTCCTCTGTGTGTATGACGTAGCCAATGCCAGCCTATCTTCTCCCATTAATGAAATCTATGGTGTTAAACCTGCCTGCAGGGAGTTATAGACGGAGGTGTGCGGAGAGATTGGATGTGCTGATGGTTATCTAGGCCACACAGAGTCAGAGGATGTTGGGCACTGCTATAGAGCAAACCTCAGTGTGATTTCTGCCCAAACATTTTCCTTCTGGGTTCAGTTTCTGCTTGTATGCTATGCTATTACGTCACTATGTACGTGTGTCAAGAGTGCGGTCCTTTATTCATTGTAAAGGCATTTTCTTAATACATTAGATTAGAATAATAATCCAATCATTATAAACCACACCTGCAAATGCATTATTGTCACTTTTACCATTTAATCATATTTGCTGTGGATTTGAAGTATTTTTGTGTACTTCCACCTAATTAACTGGGTGTAGAAGGATCCTTAAGATTTGTGTTCTCCATTAAAAAATAAGTACATATCTGAAGTGTTTGTCTACGTGTCTTAAACTATTTTAATTTAGCCAGTGCAGCTACCAATAACGACAAAATGACCAAATAATTTAAGAACACAAAACAACTTAAAAGAGACAAAAAATCCCAACAAAATAATGCAAAATAAAAAATGCAAATGTCAATTATGCATGCCCATTGCCAATGTTCTCATAATGCCCAACACCCAACCCAACACCATAGGTAGCAGGAAAACACAGTAATGCTATCCCCAACCAAACTAAAAAGCTGGAAACTGTGTTATTTTCCTAGGATGAGATGATAAAATGGTTACAACTCGTTTATCTGGCATATCAGCTTGGAGCAGTAAAAGTCTGAAGTTCGCAATCTCATGGAAGAACTCCAAGATATACAGTGTATATTATGTATACCTGTTTAACCCAAACTCGGCCATACACTTTGGGTTATGCTTCAAATGCGTTTTACACTGGGACTGTATCAAGGAGAACATACTTTTCCCTAAGGATGCATTTCAGAATCTAGTCTTGTAGTATGCAATCAGCATTTGCATGATACAAGGGTCAAACTGTGCCCAATTCTTTCTATAATATATATAAAAATATCACCTTTTTTGAAATCTTAGGAAGAAAAATAAGATCCATTGTTTAGCCAAGAGGTTCACATAATGTTATAATTACAATAAGTCATTCAAAATCATGTTCCCATTCCTATAAGAACTATCAAATTAAGTTGTCAATCTAATAGATTGCAATCAAACTGGTAGCACTTGACCTGCTATGCTAGAATAAAGGAGCAGTCACGCACACACACTAGGGCTGGGCGATATGGCCAAAAAAAGAAATCCCTGATTTTTTCACAAAACATCCGATTTACGATTTAAATCGATTTTCTCCCCCCCCCCAATTCATATGCAGATGACAAAGTAATTGTTCCAAAAAAAAATTGTATTTTGATTTTCCCCCTTGGGGTTAAAGTGCAATCAAGAACAACTAGCCAAAAAGACAATATGGCAGGCCCTGCCATTGTAAACAGTGAAAATGTAACATAACATAAAATGTAACATACAATATTTCTTTAAACACAAGTTGAACATCTTGCTATTAGTAGATTGGAAGTAGTTCTGATAAAGTGCCAACAAAACATTCAACAGCATTAATTATCAGTGCATGAGAGCATAAGGTGTTTTTTTGTTGTGCTGTTTTAGTTTGAATATCCTCTTTTCTAAACATTCTTAGCCAGGAAGACAAGCCTGTCTACCACCTCTGGCTTTAGACATGCCCGGTGGCATGTAACAATCCCCCCCCCCCCCACACTGAAAACCCTGCACTTGTTGCTGGGATTGAGAGGTATTTTTTTGCCAGGACACTTAGCCTAGGAAAATTTGGTTGGTGGCGCTTCCACCACTCAAGAGGATTGGTGTCTGGGTCTACCTCAGGGGTCAATAAGAAAGATTTCAGCTCAGTCTCTATTTTTTCTGCCTCTGACTGGTTGGGAGATGACACTGGATTATTTTTGAAGAAGGCCGCTAAAGTCATCTTTTTCTTGGGTGGAGGCTGTGCATCTTCTTGGCGCACCTGCACAGCCGTGCCAGGCTGCTGTGGTGTACTGTTGTTGGCAGGAGCAGGTAGAGACATCATCTCAGCAACAGCTCTTTTTTTGACTGGTTCCACCTTGTCTGGGTCAATGTAGGTTGTGCGGAACCTTGGGTCAACCAGTGAGGACATGTCCAAGAGTTCATCTTTTACAGGGTCGCTGTATTTGTCGTCAAGGTACCGCATTACTTTTCCTTCTATTGTTTTCGTGAGCTCTGCGCGTCTTCCTCCTCTGGCTGTAGGAGACTGGTTTTGAACAGATGGAGCACTGGTTTGATGTATGAAACACTAACATAAGACTCCCCGGAGAGTGCATCACAGCTTTATTTATCGACTCCAACACACACACACACACACACACACACACACACACACACACACACACACACACACACACACACACACACACACACACACACACACACACACACACACACACACACACACACACACACACACACACACACACACACACACACACACACACACACACACACACAAACACACACACACACACACACACACGCAGTCACACACACAGGATTACCTGCTTAACGGCGGCTGAGATGCAGCATGACTGAGAGAGACTGAGGACAGCAAACAGCCGGCATCAGAATGAAGGTAAGGCCACTTTTTCAAAGCTCTACTAAACTAAAGAAAGTCTCTTGCAACAAATATTTTAACTATATGGTGATTCTTGTGATTCTTGATCATAAATAATTCAAGCAAAAGTCATCATTTCCAATGATAACCTGCATGTAGGATCACTGTTTTAACCACAGATTGTATAAGCAGTATTAGCTCTGTACACCAGGCTTCTTGTAAACAGATCGCATGGCGTGGCTGTTTAGTATGATGATTGAACCCCTTTTGTTTATATTCTTCTACAATTCCCATTCCTTTATATTGTCTTGATATTATTTTCCTGAGATTTAACAACGCCGAAGTTCTAAAAACTGTTGGATAAACCTCAGCAGGTTGTACAAGCCTGGCCATGTCAGGGATTTCCCTCTCGAAATCCCTAAGATAAGGCACCTGGGGAAGATTAACTACTTATCCCTGTCCACACAACATGCTGCTTCTACCAATACAGTACTAAGTGATGGGATTCACGGGTGTAGTATTTAGCATGAAGAGGAAAAATATCTGCTGATGCATGCTCTTTTAAAATACTTCTAAACTGTGATGTTTAGGAAGAGAGGTACTGAATCAGAGATGATCTACCTGCCAGAGTGTTTTCCAATGAAATCATCATCATCTCAAATCATCAAGCTTTTGAAATGTTATAATTACTTATTTATAAGTACACTTATTGAATTACTTCAACAACAATGACAAAAGTACTGTAATGTTCTTTTATATCCCCAAATGCTGTATCTAAGCCTCTTCCACAGAATACAATTTTATGGGGCAATAGTACACATTTTTGATATACCGTATTCAATTACATTTGTGTTCAAAATAAAATTAAAATAACCTTCAAAACATATCAAGTGTAATTTGAGTGTAGTTTTATAATGTTAATACCATTATAATTCCCAGAAACAATAGCAAAGACTGACTGAATTTCTATATCCATAGGCAACAAAAACCTAATCTCAGCTGATTTAGGTAACAAAACCAGGAGGGGGAGCTTAACTCCAGACACCACCCCAAACAAATCCACATTTTCAAATAAAGGAAGATGAAGAGCGGAAGATTGTTTGTCGACTTCCCATCTGACAACACTAGATGGCAGCACTATTGTATGTTAATAATCATAAATGAAAATTAATCACCCTGTCGTCCACATTAGGCAGTCATTCATCAAGGGGATTATTAGTTATTATCCATTATCAAGAGATGAATTTGGATTAGTGAACATAATCCTTGAATTATAATCCAGTGCTTTAATCAAATTTGCAGAGGGGTGCTATTGTTGTCAGTCGTTTTTGAGATAATATGTTTTGTGCCTACACTTGTATTTTTTCAACAGACCGTACAAGTTGTTTTGTGATTTGTATCAAGATTTATAGGGGACCTTTTTTCCCACTTTTTTATGAAGTTTGCGCAGACTGAAGCCTTGATTCAGTCAATACATTATTTGACTAAAATGTAAATTAAATAAAAATACAATCTTATGTTTTCAATTACTGGCTTTAAAGGAATATCCTAAATGTTATTATCAACAGTGTTTTAGTTTTGTACCTACTGTACTAGCTAAAGACTCTTGCTCATGTGTGTCCATCTCAGGGTTTCCATGCTCTCGCCATTTGGCAGAAATTACAATTATTCTACCAAGGGATTCTGGGAAATGGAGGTAAGTATTTAATTTCGCAATTTTAATTGCTCACATATTTTAATGAAATATCTTCAAATCTTTATATAAGACATTGTACGTGTTTGTTTGATCCATGCTTTCCTCTTGTTTTCTCTATTTTGTCTAGACAAGAGGACAGACAGTTGGCCTCTGGTCTATTCTCCTGTGCCTATCAGCTCCATCTTTCTGTGCTACCTGCTCATTATATGGTTGGGGCCGAAGCTGATGAAGAACAGGCAGCCAGTCAACCTCAAACCCATCCTGATAGTGTACAACTTTTCCATGGTCTGCCTGTCTGCCTACATGTTCTATGAGGTACATCTGTAAACTAATGTTATGAATGCGAGGACCGTGTCCGCCTGTCAGCACTCTATCAGACACATGTTAATCTTAAGGGATACCACAGTATTTATGTGCCCTGTACTTAGTTCAACATGGGATCAAATGTTTTTCGGCTGATAGCGAGAAAGCAGAGATGTGAAGCAGCTTTTGTGTTTACAGTTTACAGCCTCTTCCTGGTTGGCCAAATACAGTCTCCTGTGCCAGCCAGTCGACTACAGTGACAGCCCACAGGCCACGAGGGTACATCTTTTTAGTTCATGATACTTTATTCAACAAAAAATCCAGTGCAAAAGACTGCTAACATATTTTATTCTGTTTGGCAGATGGCCAGGGTATGCTGGTGGTTCTACTTCTCAAAAGTAATAGAGCTCAGTGACACTGTGAGTATAAAGAAGTGAAAATAATTCCCAAATAAATTGACGTATGTATTGTTGTCCTTCCATCTATAACCATTAAAACCATTTATGTTTGTATGGTTCAGATCTTTTTTATCCTGAGAAAGAAGAACAGTCAGCTGACCTTCCTTCATGTCTACCATCACACCACAATGATCTTCAACTGGTGGGCTGGGGTTAAATATGTGGCTGGTGGCCAGTGTGAGTACACGCCAACCAACAAGCCCAGTCTCACAGAAAAGTCATATCATTGTTTGCAAATTCAAGACAATTTACAAGAGAAAACATACTCAAGGACATTATATGTAATACTCTTCCTGTGTATCCATCCACAGCTTTCCTGATTGGTCTGATCAACTCCCTGGTCCATGTAGTGATGTATCTGTACTACGGATTGGCAGCTTTTGGACCAAGCATGACCAAATACCTCTGGTGGAAGCGCTACCTCACCTCTCTGCAACTGGTCAGTATGTTCCTTAGTTAGCATGTGTGTGACATTGAGTCTTATGTTCACTTTGCCTCAGCCTTCCTTCTCTTTTTCCTTTCTACATTTATTTATAGCTTCTATCAATCGCTATAAATCAACCACTTTAATATGTTAATGTGGCCAAATGCTTCTCGGAATACCACTTGGGTGATTTTAGTGATCAGTTCTCTTTTATGTTTTGGCATAATAGCGTCCGATCATTTGAGGTGCTTTTTGGGTTGGAGCGTTACACCTGTAGCTCAAGGACAGTTTGAAGTCTCAATAAAATCTAGCATTTTTAGCAGCTGGTATGTTAAATGGTGTTGCTTGTAATGTGAAAAGTTGTTCCCTCCATATACTTCTGGTTGCATGTATGTCCAAGAAAGCTTATAGATTCAACTTTGACAAGCCCTACCCCTGCTTGGTTTGTCATTGTTCTGATTGCATATTTAGACAGATTAACTAATACTGGACCATCTGTTTTCTTCTTATAGCGTTGATAAGGAGACAATGCATCATTTAGGTTCTTTCTCCCTTCTATAGCTGCAGCATATGTCAGTATGGTGACTGACCGCCATTATATAACAATAATTGTACTGACCTTAGAGGTGACCCCCCAAGCCTAATATAACAGTTGGCTTCACAATTTGGTAAACTGAAGCTGAGATATTTTAGTAAATTGGGTCTTTTGTATTTATGAGTGGTAATTATGATTACATTTTAAGGGGAGGTGTGTGTGTAGTGGGTTGGATGGATGCGTTCATGATGTTAATTTATAAACAGTACTCTTGGCAAGGACCAGAACCTCATACTATGTAACATATGGATATAGATTAGTCTACAGCAGGGGTGGGGAACCTCCGGCCCCCGGGCCGTATACGGCCCTCGAGGTAATTTATAAACACAGGCAAAAAAGAAAAATTGAAAGAAATCCAGACCGCAAAAAAATTAAACAAGCGAGTGCCTTTTTTTCCTGGCCAAGGTCAGGGTCCTTCAACACAACACGAGCCTAACGTGTCATCACGTGGTATATGTCTCGTCTGACAGGGGTGTACTGTAGTGCTGACGGAGAGCACCAGAACACCGCTCCGGCACTTCCAAAAATTGCAGTAGCCTACCCATAATGAACCGTACACATGCCGCAGTTTTTGCGTGTCTGTCTTTAGTTGAAAGCCCAGTGGCGATTTGTTCATCTGTCACACTGATCATACAGTCAATAACTTTGTTGTTATTAGCATCTGGTTAGCTAGCTATGCTAACGAATATAAGAAGCTGTTTCTCCAACCAGTGAGGTAAAGGCACATCTTTATATGATCATTATTATAAAAAAAATAAGATAATAAAGTAAACAGGTATAAAATACTATATGACAGTAAAAAAAAGTTATTATTAATAAACAAGAATACAGTTTGAAAGGGGAGTGATTTGTAAAATGTCCATAAAGAAAAATAAATCTGCTTACAGTTCTGTTTCATATAGGTGTTGAGAGATGTATCCAGTGGCGACCGGCCCATAGGGGCGCCGCCCAACATACAAAAACAATATTAAAAAATAAATTAAATAAAAAATATTAAAAATATATATATATTTATATTTTTATTTTTAATGAACAAGGTAAATATCATACAATTGGTATCAGTAAAATGTATAATCTACAATAAAATCTTGTTTAAAATTGTGTTACAATGTCTAAAGTTACTGATAAGTCACATGTTTCCTGCCTGGCCTTGCCCGTGGCATTAGTTTATCATTACCGGGCGCCGTGCAAGGAGCCCCCGAGCCAAACAGCAGCAACCAGCACGTTGCAAAAGTCTCAATAGTAAACTGTGCCGCCGAAACATAATTTCAGCCAATCAGTGCCGTCAAATATTTTGGTCACGAAGGGCGCTCACGTTGGCGCCCACGTTGCTTACGTGCATTGACGT
The DNA here is from genome assembly GCF_902827175.1 of Gymnodraco acuticeps. Lineage (NCBI taxonomy): Eukaryota > Metazoa > Chordata > Actinopteri > Perciformes > Bathydraconidae > Gymnodraco > Gymnodraco acuticeps. The sequence continues at coordinate 74,354 of NW_022990517.1, forward strand.
GAGTTGTTTTTTAGACTCGTGAGTGACCAAGGTGACGCAGTAGTTAGATGAGAATGGCTTCGTGTGCAGGTGGAGTCGCCGGACTCGCTGGAATTGGGTGTGGACCGAGGTCCACACCCAATTCCGTGCAAGAGCTACTCTCCAATCCTTTCGAAAGGAGAAGTTTGGGAGATAAATTGATACTTAAAGACCTTGGACCGGACCAACCCGATTTGTATATATCGCAGCAAGCTCGTGAAAAAGACAAAACGTATCAACGAGGCTTCTCACGTAGCTGGTACACCAGAAAGGCATGGCTAGCTGGATGCAAACAGGTAAATGCTGTCTTTTGTTTCCCATGCTTGCTCTTCAAACAGCCGGGGACAGATACGATCTGTTCAGAAACTAGACAAAAGTTAAACAAGTACAAACCACAGACTGTCTGTGTCATGGAGAATACAGTCGCTGGTTTATTTATGTCTGTATAGGCCGTTGTTGTGAGTGTGGACGGTCGGAGCATATATAACGTTAGCTTAGCCAAGCTCCATTTAGAAAACACGCATTTTAAAAGGGTTTTTCGCCTGCCGTCTGTCTGCAGACTTGTCAAAGCATTAATTCATGGTTTTTACTATCCGATATCAGTATGTTGTTAATTCGGCATCATTTTGAAACGTGTATTACAATTAAATCACGGTAAAATATGTTCATCTTGTTGTAGCCCCCTTGCCAGCGATTCTCTCTCGAGTTTAGCACGCTCAGCCCGACTCAGCCTGGTTGTTCCTGGCCCTAGAACCACGATTTTATGGGGCCAGAAAAACTGTGAATTAGGACCCGCTAGTCGGTACTAGGCCAAGTGGAAACGCAACCAAAAACGGGCCCCGCACGGCTCGGCACTGTCTGTGTCATGGCGAATACAGTCGCTGGTTTATTTATGTCTGTAAGCCGTTGTTATGAGTGTGGAGTGAGCATATACAACGTTAGCTTAGCCTGGTCGACCCAATCTCCATTCAGAAAACAAGCATTCTAAAAGGCGAAATGAATTGGCTGTGATTTTAGTTTTTTTAAGCAGAGGTCAATAATTTGTACGGCCCTCGGAGGATGTTGAAAAAATTGAAATGGCCCTTGAGAGGAAAAAGGTTCCCCACCCCTGGTCTACAGTATATATTACGATAATAACAGACAAATAGTAGTCGCTGTTGTCTTTTTCCAACAAAATCAGATTCGTTCAAGCCTTTTTTTGTGATTATTGCCTCGCCAAAACTCTTGGTGTGTGTTACAAATATTCAGAAAAGAGATATTTTTTAATTATGATGTCAGGTTTTCCTCAGTACAGTTTTCTGTGGCGTTGTTTGGCTTTTTCTGATCAAATAACTTAGTTTTATGTCTCTATATAGGCGGAATTGAATGAGAAGGTCACCCTATTCTTCTAGGTTGCCAGGTTTGTCCGTGTCCACCAGTCTCAATGGCCTTATTAAAGTCACTCCCTTTGTATTTAGTCATGTTTTTCACATATTTTGGTAACGCAAATGTTTTTTTCTCACTCTTTGTCTGTCTGCTTGTCTTTTCTCAGCTCCAGTTTTTCATCGTGACCATCCACACCACCTACAACCTGTTTGCTGACTGTGACTTCCCCGACTCCATGAACATGGCTGTGTTCGCCTACTCCCTCAGCCTCATCGCTCTCTTCAGTAACTTCTACTACAAAAGCTACCTCACCAAGACCAAGACAAAGGAGACGTAAGAGAAACAGAGGAAAGAAAGAAAAGAGCTGATATTAAACATTTGGAAATACACCAAGAGGAAGGAATACAAAAAGTTAATTCATTATTATAATGACTTAATGTTAATTACGGCATGATTTCTTACATACATGAATATTTATGGCAACTATTTGTCTGTGTTATGAATCATACAATTGTGCCTTAAACAGACATACACGTGTAGATTTATGAGGGTCTTTCATACCACATTCATTGATTGCTTCTGTTCATTCATCCAGTACAAAACCACCAACACACTCAACACACATTAACCCTTGTTTTATGGCTCCCTTCCCCCATGCTCCTAATAGATGAGACTTTTTAATCACCAGTGGAGTCGCTTTATTCTTCTCCAACACCCATTGGCTGGCGTTCACAGCCAATGGGTGTGCTCTGTATCCATCTATTCCTCCCCTTCTATAGATAAGGGTCCCCTTCCCCTAGTTTCTAGCATTTAATCCCTCTTACCAACGGGGAAACCACAGACCGCCCCACAACCCCCGCAGCTCCATCTGTCATGGTGTAGAAGTATAATTGAGTCCAATGCGCCCATCCACTCCCCCGTGTGGACAGAAATAAAAGGACAAACTGAATTAACCATCTCTGTTTCTCTTACATTTGATTTCCTCTGCCATCATCAGGTATTCCCAATGTGTTCACTTCCTATATCTATAATTTGATCTCCATCAGCATATTGTTTTTGACTGTAATCGGTTCGAAACTCAACAGGGGGCCGACAAAATAACAGAATCCCACCTAAAAAAGCCCTTTGAAGGGACTAAATCAAAGGATTTTTAATACCAATCAGCACAGCTTGATACTTTTCAGATAATCACCACTTTACATGAGATTTTTTTTAAATCAGCACACAACCACAACAAAAAAAAAAAAAGCCAGAAAAAAAAAAAGCCAGAGAAGTGCTTTGAGGCCACAAATTATATTCTTAGTTACCTAAGAACCACCTGTGCTTTTTATGAGCAATAAATATAACATTTGTCGTTGGCAGTCAAGAAGCCATATTGGGTGAGTCATTATAACAACTGAATTCTCACCCATATCATGGCCATTTCTACTGATCATAATTCCATTGTTGAGGTCTACTAGAATAGATTTATACTGTGCAATTTTCCAAACTCACATTGGTTTCTCATACAGCATCTCTGTAAAGTATGTGTATTCACCGGTATTCACTCTCTGTCCTAAACGGCTTGTTGGAGCTCCTGCCCCCCCTCCCTGTGAGCCCAGTGTGCTCTGATTGGTCGGGAAGTTGCGAGGCTCGTTGCTGCGATCTGCTGCGAGGAGCGGACAGGCTTCCGGGTCGGCGATACAGCGAGAACAAGCGAAACTCATCCTGAGCCAGGCCCGGTTCCAGAACAAAATGACTGCATCTGAGATTAGAGAGGGTGCAGTGGTAAAGTGCTATTTTTATAAGTGGGGAGTGGACCGAACACCCTCTAGGGGGGTCCTCCCCACCCATCTATGTGCTCTTTGCTTGATTCATGCCTTCCCAGTCCCTTATCACGTAGCCTAGCATGGCGCCAGTTGTTGTAGCCAGTTGTGGTGAAGGCATCTGACTTACTTGAACCGAAATGTCTACATGCATAGCAGAAGATGGCATCTTTTTAACATGAATATTCCAGCCAATCTCTGTTTTGAAACCATGAGCTGCAAAATGAGCGCCTTACCCCACTGTACAGGCGAGTTGGGTACTTGTTTAAATATACCTGGGCAGGCTCTGTTTTGCCGAGGTCCTCTGGCACTTGCGGTCCGCTGAGGGGTGGCGGTGTTTGGGGCAACGAAGACGGCTGCGGTTGCTCCGCCTCCGTGGGCCGGGCGTTAGTGTCCATGACAGTGGCCGCGGGTAACGTAATGTCCCCATGATCTGAACTGTTATTATCTGCAGTAGATGCAGTGTTACTGCTGGCAATAAGGGCTGGTTATTTTAACCATTTTCTGATGTCCATCCCTGACTGCTGTGTAAGCACCTTGCAGATGACAAACGCGCAGCGGCACAGGTCACACACACCTAACATAATAACGTTACTTACCATTTAAATTGACCAAATCAATGCTGCAGACAATGTTATTTAGCCACAATTACAATTTTATTTAAACTAAATTCATCTTCTTCTTCTTCTTGCACTTGTCATTTTCTTTTCTTTTTCACTTTTAATTTTTCAAATGAGGGTGCATAACGACTCAACTGAGGGTGCAATGCACCCTTATGCACCCCCGTAGAACCGGGCCTGTCCTGAGCGCACACAAACACTCACAGCCAAGTATGTGGCTTGATATTGAGTAAGAAAAAGGTTTATAACGCTGTGAGCATGGGTCTGCAGAGAGCATTTCTCCGCGATCCCAATTTACGTAGCAGCCCGAAAAACGTTTACCCATTTAAACAGTCGTGGTAGATACCTTGTTTGTTTTAAACATCATAAATACTCAAACAACAATGAATACTTACAGGTTGTGTACCCGAATCTCCCGCTGGCCCAAACAAAGTAGGAACAGCATCGTTCTTCAGTGCTCTACGCTGTACATATCCGGCATGAATCGCTGAAAGGTTTGTGAAGCTTTGTTTTCGTAAAAGTCTGGCAGAGGGTGTGGCCTCTGGGTATTCACACGTCACAGTACCCAGGAAGTAAACAATGGAAAATGGGAAATCTCCAACGAGGCGTTTTGGGGCAGCATAGACTGTGTTAGAGTTTTACTCGCTACAGGGTGTACTTTGAGGGTTTTTGACTCTGCAGACCGTTTACATGCATAAAAACCTTCATAACACACAAGGGGACGGGTAATAACCGGAAAAGCATGACATGGGCCCTTTAATGTTGAAGGAATATGAGACTGTTTAAAAGCTGCACACTGGGCTAGTTTAAACAGTTCTAAAAAAATAAGCTGTCAGACTCCATAACACTTCACAATGGTTATTATACTCTGGAAAATGACCACCATCATTCACATGATGCTGTACATGTGTGACAATCAAACAGATTCCAGGCCATCAGTAAGATATAACCAATGCTTATCTCAAGCAAAACATTACAAGAATGTCTTTATTGCCAGATGTAAAGATCTTCTGAAGGCTAATAATGATTTTGAATACCGTGTATTTGTATTATGGCCAGTAATAAGATAAAACAGGAAACCCTTGTGTAGCATAATTTGCTATATTTTGCTGCTGGCAAGTACCTAATCTGCTCTCCATTTCCACACAAGCACACACACAAACAAGCCCATTTAAAGAGTGATGTCCCTCGGCCTCGCTGCAGGCACAGTTCCAGGTTGATTACTGTTGAGAGCCCTGCAGCTCAGGCATGACTGACTTTCTGGCATGCACTCCCTTTGATCAACTTATGATTTTGCAACCTGATGATGGGTTTCATCTTTAGTGTTTAGTGGGTTACTTTTGAGATTATGCAAAGCTGTCACCTAAAAATTAGAACTTCTCACTTACATTTGACGTGATTACCGTTTGATTGGCATTCAGGATAATTGAAATACTTAAATAGCAAGGATAGACAAAGTAACCTAAGATCTATTTTCTAAGTCTGATCTTAGTTGTTTCCTATCCTATGTTTTGAATTTAGATGTAGATATATTTTGCAACGTGAAATAAATATTTGCCAGGATCTTTTTGCTTACATTTTCCATCTTTGAAAAACCTTTTTTTTCTTTAAGTCACGATTATTTGTTTGTTATACACCACAAGAGGCAGTGCACCAGGATCCCAAGCACTTTTGCTATAAAAGGTATATCTCTTCTTTTTTTTTTACCAGTTCTTAAATCATAATCTAAACAATTTAAATACATTTCCCAACTGGCAAAAAAACGTGCTTTTCAGGGCTTCTGTGATACGGACACAAATGGACCAAAACATCTGAGCAACCGCTGTGCTGTGCCTTAATCTGTGTTTCCTGCATGTTGTACGTAAATGACTTTGGGTCTCCTTGGTAACAGTGTTAGACAGTGTTTGGGCTGTGGTCAGCTAGGCAGACTGTAATTAATAATCAAGTTAGAGGGAGAGGAGATTGAAGCACTCTCTGAGATGCTGCTTCTAACTTCCTAGCTAGTGAGAGGGACAAGGATACACACTCACACTCACATGCGCATACAGACATCATTTTGGTTAGTGAGGGAGGTTTGGGAATAAGAGGCTGATAAGTATGCTTGAAGGTGAGCCACTGGGTTGTTTCATACAATGAGGGTTAACAAGAGGCTACAGCAATCTCATTGTGATGAGAGCACACTCAACCAGAAGGCAAGCTAGTGTTAATCATACCCGCCAGCTAGCAGCTCCCTGTCAAGTGTGTGTGGCCGTGGCCATGTAATTACCAAGCATGAAGCCCCAAGTAGTGGTCAAAAGAGAGTATGCACTCACGTCACTTTTTTGGCACTTGAACACTCTCAGTCGGACTATGGTGCAAAAGGTAAAAAAAAAAACAGCCCGCAAAATGGCTGCCCTTGGCGGGCAAAATGGCGAAAAAGGAAAATAAACCCAGGCTGCAGTCGAATAGCCCAAAAATCAGCTCCTAAATTCTAACCCTATCTCCTATCCCTTGACCTCTGAGTGAAACGTCACGGGGTTAAGGGATGGTGGATAGGAGAATTAAAAAGGACTTAGGAGAAGAGACTGCTGTACTTTAGAGAATCCGACTGCACTTTCACTATCTGACGTGTTTATGATGCGCCAGCGGACGTCATGAATGTGCGTCTGCTGCTGTGGGGAAACTATGGAAACTACAGTTTTCTATACGGCGGACTACAACATGGATGTTTAATAAGGACGAGGGACTACTGTAAACTCATCTAGAGACTCTGCACCGTGCTCTGATGCTGTTGTTTTATGCTTTATGAACGTGGACAACAGAGAAACATATTCTTCATGACCAGAGTTGGAATTGAAATAAAAAAGGAAAGTGAAACTTATGCTCGTCACCCTCTCCCTCCACATTAATACAAATGATCCCAATACGTATGATTGTATGAAAAGATCTTAAAATCAATACAAATGTATTTATTATAAACGTTAGTCCTTAACATCTATCACTGTGTATATCACCATTCAAACATCTTTTAAAAGTTAAACAAACCCCACACAGCTCAGTAAACACTGTGAAATGTTGACTTTATTTGATCATTTCAGTAAAAACTAACGTTCATATTTCTCTTTTTGATTATAAAACTGATGAACGTTCAAAACAAAGCACTTTGGCAACTTACCAGCACCGTAACTTTCATGATATAATTTCTCCGTCATAATCGTTTGTTTCCGTGAACGGCCGACTGTTGAGTGTCGGCAAATGCTGCGGCTGCAAGGCATTGTGGGGCAGCATTTTCTCCTTTCGGTGAGGGAGGTCCAGTGGTTCCTAAGGTTATAAAGGTAGTTTGAAACCTTTTTTCCTATCATCTAGAGCAGTGCTTCTCAAACTTTTTTCAGTAATGTACCCCCTTTGAAACATTTTCTCAGCCAAGTACCCCCTGACCGATCCCGAACATTTTTTATCGAAAAAGCCTATATAAATAATTACAATATAGTGATGTATTAACTCCTTCGTGGTATGCATTAAAACAAACTAAGGATATTTTAATTGTATGCATGAAAAAAAATAACATAACACTTTTATAAAACAGATTTTTCCAAGGAGTTTTTCAATGTAAGTAATATGTTATTGTGAAAAACTATAAAATACAATACACACATTTGACATGTTTATATGAGGACCCCCTTGGTGGTTCTAGGAATATTTTATATACAATTGTGTTTTCTATTTAACTTATTTTACTAAGATTCTTTTTTTAATTAACCTTTTTTTTTTTTTAAATCTCACGTACCCCCTGCAGTACCCCAACGTACACCCAGGGGTCCGCGTACCCCCATTTGAGAATCACTGATCTAGAGAATTCGAACGGCACTTATCATGGCTGCCACTGAGGGACTTCCGGGTCATTTCACTCCGTTAGGAAGGTTCCTAAGCTAAATGGACTATTCGACTGCAGCCCCAATATCTGCTACGATTTAAGGCGGTTGGACTCCAGACCAGGAAGCATAACCGTATTGTTGATTTTCCTACAGTAGTTTCAACATTGTTAAGCTACAAGCAGATGTTAAAGTATGCTAACTAACCATTAGGCTAATTAATTCAAAGTTAAATGTCATAGGTTTATGCTAACGTTAGAATGTTGTGTGTGGTAAAATCTTGATTAGCCAACGACAATTTTTATCTGTGAACATTATAATTGAGCCGAATTGTGTACCTCTGTTAAAAGTTGTTGCTGTTAAGCTGTTACTTGACTCAATTGAAGTATATCTTACTGCAATTTACAAGTGGGAAATTTCGACAAATCCAAATGAACTGTCTATATTCAACCCAGTCTCACGGCATTTCGTGTTATAGTCACGGGTCGTGACTATAACACGAAATGCCGTGAGACTGGGTTGCTATATTCCAGTTGTTTATGCGAATTACAGCTATCAATTTGCTACTCCCCATCTGTGTTTTCTGCATTGAGTAAAATCATAGGCCCCTAGACTCTTGAAGAAGATAAGGTATTTTTTTCCTCTCTACATTTGTGAACCTCAAGTGTAAAACACATTTGGAATAATCACATTAAACCCCATCAGTCAGTCAGTTTGTCATCACTTATGTCAATGCGAGTGTGCGTATCAATGTGTTTCTTTGTTTTCAACCATATAGAAGCCCCATCTGTTGGTAACAACGTCCTTCTTAATTGACAATAAGATGAACCCAATGCCACCTGTATCTGTTTTATCAAAGATATAAGGGGGATGCACCATTTGTCTTGACAGGCTTGATTTATGGCTTTTATTGTTTGCTGTGGGTCAGACAATCTCAGGGATAAAGAGATTTGCTTCAGCGGGGTTCAGGCCCACAGGGTGTTACTTGATTTGATACATCTTGCATTAACACAAATCTGGAAATTTGCCCTGTTGTTAGCCCAAATTGATTTTTTGGTACGGCTGTCACTTAAAGGCCTGTTAGCAATATGGCTCCGGGGATCTCAATGCCAGTCCAATCTGAAAAAATAAAATCCTTTTTGTTCAAGGACAAATCACAATCAGTCCTCTTCATCACTCCCACAAATTGAAAGAGGACATTAAGGCTAGAGGTGTGAGTAGTTTGATGGAATATTTAAGCGTCTTTGGGTTCAAGAAAAGCGCTATAGAAATAAAATATATTATTATTATAATATTAAAAACAATAACAGATGATCACACATTTTCACTGATGCTCTGGGTTGCTGATGTTGCAGTATTACCAGCATACAAAGCAGGTCAAATAACAGACTTCACAATGAAAACTAGTACCACAAACCCAAAATTACACAACACTTTAAAACCTTAAACCAATCACTAAACTGTGATCCTCTTTTCTATCACATCCTATTATTCACAACTACAACGTGAATGAGTTTTCTCTTTGAGAAGCGTGAGTGACACATAATATAATCAGCAAAGTTAACTCAATATAACTTTGGTCCTATCAATAGCCAGGTAAAACAAAGAAGTTTATCTTGCCTCTAAAGCCTTTAACCTTAAATTGAACAGAGAAAATTAATGCTGATCAAACTGCATCTTGACCAGCTACAAAGCAGAGCAGACCTTTGAGATACACTTAACTCTCTTCATGCTTTTTCGCAGTAATTAGGTTTTTAGTTAGCACTTTCAGCTGTATTGCACACACAGTCACACACAACAGGCTGTCAATATATGAAATGCAGTGGGAAGGACTAAAGCTTAATTTCCTCTCTTTTTTTCCACGTCTATTGGTTAACCTTTTGTTCTTAGTGTTCAGTGAGACACATTGACAAAGTGTAAAACCCAGACATTGTCTAGGACGGACTGGAAGGGTCATCAGACTTTTAAAGGGCACGAGGAAGGAGAAATGGAGCCCCTGAAAGATCCTGTTGGGGATTTAGTTTTCCAAACTACTTTCTAATAACTAATAATTAGGGATGCACGATATTGGTTTTTTGAAACCGATACCGATAACTTCCTGCTTCTCAAGACCGATACCGATACCGATAACCATCCATCCATCCATCTTCTCCCGCTTATCCGTGGTCGGGTCGCGGGGGTAGCAGTTCCAGCAGAGAGCCCCAAACTTTCTTTTCCCTGGCGACATCAACCAGCTCTGACTGGGGGATCCCAAGGCGCTCCCAGGCCAGCGAAGAGATATAATCCCTCCACCTGGTCCTAGGTCTACCCCTTGGTCTCTTCCCAGCTGGACGTGCCTGGAACACCTCCCTAGGGAGGCGCCCAGGTGGCATCCTAACTAGGTGCCCGAACCACCTCAACTGGCTCCTTTCGACGCGAAGGAGGAGCGGCTCAACTCCGAGTCCCTCCCTGATGACCGAACTTCTCACCTTATCCCTAAGGGAGACACCAGCCACCCTGCGGAGAAAACCCATCTCGGCCGCTTGTATCCGCGATCTCGTTCTTTCGGTCATAACCCATCCTTCATGACCATAGGTGAGGGTAGGAACGAAAATGGCCCGGTAGACAGAGAGCTTTGCCTTCTGGCTCAGCTCCCTTTTCGTCACAACGGTGCGGTAAAGCGACTGCAGTACCGCTCCCGCTACTCCGATTCTCCGGCCCATCTCACGCTCCATTGTTCCCTCACTCGAGAACAAGACCCCGAGATACTTGAACTCCTTCACTTGGGGTAAGGACTCATTCCCTACTTGAAGTGGACAGTCCATCGGTTTCCTGCTGAGAACCATGGCCTCAGATTTGGAGGTGCTGATCCTCATCCCAGCCGCTTCACACTCGGTTGCGAACCGATCCAGTGAGTGCTGAAGGTCGCAGACCGATGAAGCCATTAGAACCACATCATCTGCAAAAAGCAGTGGTGCAATCCTTAGTCCACCGAACTGCAGACCCCCTCCCCCATGACTACGCCTCGAAATCCGATCCATGTATATTACAAACAGGATTGGTGACAAAGCGCAGCCCTGGCGGTACCGATAACCGATAATAAAAAAATCTTTACGCCACTAATTATTTTAACGCGATTAACGCATGTGTATTTTTTTTCCTCTGCCGCCCCGTAGTTTCAGAGCGCATCGAGTTTAAAATACCATCTACAAGCTGATGCTGACAGCCCCGCTCCTGTCGCCCGCTTGTGGCAGACCACACTTCCACGCTCACCGGCAGGCACCGACTGGCCATCTGGAGGACCGGGAGGGTGTGTGTATGTGCTTTAGAAGGGTTGAACCACAACGCTCATAATACCCATGCATGTATAATAAGAACGATATTACCCCTCCTGTACCCGGGCCCGGTGACAGGTCGGAACATGTCATAAGTATAAATAAATAAAAGCATAAATAAATGTAGGAATAAAAACATGAATAAATACAGGAATAAATAGAATACAGTTTTCAATTCAATTCAATTCAAAACCTTTATTTATCCAGGTAAAATCCCATTGAGATCAATGATCTCTTTTTCAAGGGAGACCTGCAGCAGTAGGTTCCACAAGAAGACATAAACAACAGAACAACAAAAGGACATCATACAGCAAAATGTACAGAGATTACAATTTACATATTTAACCACAAGTACAAGTACCAACAGCATCTGATTTTGTAGCATCCAACCGAGCTTTAAAAACATGTAGTGGTACTAGCTTGGTAATTTTCCATTCTTTTTGCAGACTTTTCCATGTTAGTGGAGCTGCACATCTAAAAGCGTTTTTTCAGGTGGATTCTGTGTGTGGGCTGTGGCTCAGCTGGAAAGCAGTTGACTAACAACCGCAGGGTCCCTGGATCAACAACTGGTCAATAAGTCTTTTTGTTTTGTTTATAAAAGCTACAGCTAAATGAGATAATGTAGTTAATAATGTAGTCTTTGATATGATTTAGCCTTTCTCAGAATACAACATGGTTAAAGGTGGGGTATGTAATTTTGGAGAAACCAGCTCGAGTGCGCTAGAATTTGAAAGTACACAACTGGAAAACAATCTGCCTCTTCCTTCAGACTTCCTTACAGAGCCCCTCCTCCAACACACAGAAACGCGCACATGACCAATGAGGGCACGAGATAAGTTTGTGCACAGATGGAAGGCTGACAGGCAGCCATCCAGTTATTTTAGCCGGGCCGGCTCAGATGATTGGTCGTGCTTTTTACAGTGCTACGGCTTCCACAGATGACATTTTTTCATGTCAATAATTGATTAATTAATTTTAATAAAAATTCAAGTTAGTAGCTAATAAAGGCATAAAAAGACAGAAATGCATACATTTTTCTATAATAAATAATAATAATATAATATAATAGAAATGTTTCTTCTGCGCGTAAGGTGTCCAAACGCTGGGTTACGTATTGTAACCCTTGTTATATTAACACAGGCGGAGCCCTCTACTGGACTCTATGGGTACTACCTTATCCTGCGAGCATTTTCCCACTGAGACTTCTATAGACGTAGCCGGCCTTGGGGCGGGCTCCGCCTGTGTAAATAACAAGGATCAGCCCCCGCGATCAGGTTCGGGCATTTCGGGCAGGTCCTGTGGTCAAGAGTTGACTCCATTGCTCTCTTTTTCTCTTTCGTCTCAAAGCTCCGTGGAATCACTTCCGCTGCTGAAGAGAGGTGTAGGATGATAGTCAGGAGGCGAGGCCTCCTTTTATACGGTGAGATGCGCGTCTATAGAATCAAATCAAATCAAATCAAGTTTTATTTATATAGCACATTTATAAACGATTTATGGTCGAGCCAAAGTGCTGTACATATAATAAAATTAGCCTACAGTAGAGACACTTTACAGCAAATACAACAGCACAGATTGTTCAGAATATCAGTATGAGAAAAAACGACACCCTCTATCCTTAGACCCTCACATCGTAGGAAAAACTTCCAGAGAAAAACCCACAGTTTAAGGGGAACAAATGGGAGAAACCTCAGGGAGAGCAACAGAGGAGGAATCCCTCTCCCAGGACGGACAGACGTGCAATAGATGCCGTGTGTAAATCGAAGAGATAATACATTTTACAGCATATAGACCGAATGTTAGGGAATGCATGTGTCTGTAATAAGAAGATGAAACCACAAGGATGTCAGCTACAATCCTGTGGAAGTCATCAGGGAAGCAGCATGGCGAGACCCAAGGCAGGACCGCAGAGACAGGTTCAGCCACGACCCGAACGTCCACGACTTAATCCAGAACTCGGAATAGAAGATCCAAGACACAGGACTACAGCAAAAGGATCAGCCTCGACTCCGGATCCCGGCGTAGATATAGATACAAAACAAGAAAAATTTGGCTGGGTTAATCGGAACAAGAGAATACACAGACACAGACAGAGAGGGAAAAGGTCATTGGATAAAAGTTATTCTTGATAACCCTCTAGATTAGAAAGATCGCATGAACTTCCCCACTCAATCTATCAAGACCCGAGCAGTTCTATTAGAAGTCCAAGGTAAAGGCACAGGCCGGCGCATACCGCTATAGAAGTCTCAGTGGGAGAATGCTCGCAGGATAAGGTAGTACCCATAGAGTCCAGTAGAGGGTGGAGCCTGTGAGAGATATATAAGCGCATTTTTAAAACATAGTCATTGTCCATGCCGGTTTCAGTTGGATTATTTGTCACAGTTGCTCCGGTCAGATCGGTCTCCTCCATTTTGTAGATTATTTACGACTTTTGAATCCACATCAACACATCGGCAACATCCGGCTTACTTTGAGCATGTGTTTTAAACAGTTTAATCCCTTTGCGAATTGTTTCCACTTGCGCCGTCCTTTAATTTCTTCATACAGCGGGCATCCAAATGAATTAATCCTGAGTCCAATAACCATCAAAGTCACTCCAATAGTGCTCCTTAATTACGCTTACATCCTCCTTTAACTAAATACGTCACATTCATCCAGTTTGTGACAGTAGTTGTAGCATTTTTGAGACTTTTAAACTTTAATTACCGCTGTTGCCCCCCCCCCCCTTGTGTGTGTGTGGGGGGGCGCAACTTCCAATTTACAACAGGAGTAATTTGGGGGGGCTCTCGGGGAAAAAGGTTGTGAACCCCTGAGATAGAGCACACTGTTGAGATGTCAAATCTGCCTGTTTTACACTCTTTGGCCAGCAGGGGGGTTTGTGTTCAAATGAAGCCCCCTGAGATGAACCCTTTTGCGAACCAATTAGCTGGAAAGCTTCAAAGCTTCATAAGGCTTCATCTCGCCATCACTAGTAACAGGCAAATCTGAAAGGAAACGCTGGAGCACTTGGCAAAACAGACAATCTGGCAGAGGACAAGTGAGAGTGAGGTGGTATTAATACTGTTGGGAATGAGTATACTGTAGCAGGTGAGGGGATGGGCTGAGGAGACCAGGTGAGAAGGCTCTGAAATTATAGGAGAGTTATGGTATGCAAAACCAAAAACAACTATAAACGTGTCGAACTTGTGACAGCCAGGCTAGAAAAGAAAAAGATTCTGTGATGTTGTAGCACTTTTAACACCAGTGTATCAAAGCATTTCACATGTTGACTCTTATGCTGCGTTCACACCGGACGCGATGCGAATATTCGCTCCAATAGCTCCTATCTAATTGTGCGTTCACACCTTTATATATACAGTCTATGGTTCACACCGGACGCGATGCGAATATTCGCTTCTTGTGCGTTCACACCTTTATATATACAGTCTATGGTTCACACCGGACGCGATGCGAATATTCGCTTAGCTCGAATCGCTTCGCTCTAATCGCTCGAATTCCACCGCGGCTGCCAGCTGTGTTTACTCGCATCATTCAAACAAGACGCGCTGGCTCGGGAGCTACAACTACAACATGAACATATTTTACCGTGATTAAATTGTAATACACGTTTCTAAATGATGCCGGCGTAACAACATACTGATACCGGTTAGTAAAAACCATGAATTAATGCTTGACAAGTCTGCAGACAAGACGGCAGGCGAAAAACCTTTTAAAATGCCTGTTTTCTGAATGGAGATTGGGTCGACCAGGCTAAGCTAACGTTGTATATGCTCACTCCACACTCATAACAACGGCCTACAGACATAAATAAACCAGCGACTGTATTCGCCATGACACAGGCAGTCTGTGGTTTGTACTTGTTTAACTTTTGTACAGTTTCTGAACCTCTCTGAAGAACCAGCACCTTACCGTGGTAGAGAGGTTTGTGTGCCCTGATGAACCTGGGGGCTGTGTTGTCTGGAACCTTGTGTTCCTGGTAGGGTCTCCCATGGCAAATTGGTCTCAGGCAAGGGGCCAGACTAAGATTGGTTCAAAAGACCTCATGAAAGAACAACAAAGAAGTGAGGATACCCGGCCCGGAGGAAGCCCGGGGTCCCCTTCTGGAGCCAGGCCCAGAAGGAGGACTCGTCAGCGAGCGTCTGGTGGCCGGGCTTGCCACGGAGCCCGGCCGGGCACAGCCTGAAAAAGCAACGTGGGCAACACCTCCGCTTCTCCGTCCCGCGGGCCCACCACCTATGGGAAACAGCGATGGGGTCGGGTGCGCTGCCAGAAGGGTGGCAGTGACCCGACCACGGATAAGCGGGAGAAGATGGATGGATGGACAGTTTCTGAACAGATATGAGGAGCTGTGATCTCTGTGTGCTAACAGCTGATGTTTTCTGGTTGAACGTCAGTGACGGCAGGCTGAGATCCTCACCGCTGATTGGCTTCCGCGAGAACGCGTCACGTGAATTTGACGCTCGAGTTGAAAAAATTGAACTCTCGCGTTTGACGCGGCACAGTTCAATCGCCTCAATCGCGTGATTCGTGCCACGTCCACCGCTTCATGCTCGCCGTCGGAGCGAATTCGCGTCTGTCCGCGTCTCTGCATTGACTTTACATGTAATCGCGCCGCCCCCAAACATCACATCGCGTCCGGTGTGAACGCAGCATTAAAGATACCCATTTTCATTGATAACATTTTAAAAGATACAATATGTTCAACTTGTGTTGCACCAAGCTTAAAAACAGCTACCTCAGCAACATCAAAAATGTCCTTTAACATTTTTAAATTGTCACAAAAACACATTGTATTTTCTGTGTTCACATATGCAGGAGACATTGGAATTAACTGGCCGCTGTGAATTTTATCAGTCATTTAAATGGCCTTTATGAGTTTAAAACTGCAATGTTTTCACAACCGAAGGAAGTATAGTAGTTTCCCCTTTCTGGGGAATTATAACAGTAATGATAAGATTCAAAATGGTTGAATTTAGCATTGGAGCTAAAGAGAGACCTGGGCACCTGCTTTTCTTGTTAGCTTCTGAGTTGATGGGTTATCTCACAGGATGTTTGTTTATTCTTTCAGTTCAATGTTGTGGTTGTTATTCTTCTTTCAGCTCTCTTACTCTACATCTAGCATCTGGCAGTATTATTGCAATGTCTCTTGATAATATATTATGTAGATAAGCTGATCATTAACAGCTAGCTAACTAAAATACAACAAACATCTCTGTCCTCTGTATGCCTTCACCTCTTTAAATTGTTTAAAGTAGAGCACAAAGGTATTTCCCGACTCCCACTTTATTCTCCTCTCCCCCTTTATTTTCTTCTTTGCTCTACTTACCTTTAATCTACTCTGCTGATCTCTAATCACTTTACTCTCCGCTTCAGATTTGATATCTCCTGACTCTCCAGCCTCCTATTGTCCCATCCACTCACTCATATATTCTCTTTTCCAGATCCCTTTACTAGTCCCACCTGGTACCACCGTTCCTTTTTTCCTCAACTTCCTGTTATCGTCCCTTGCCATTCTTTCCTTCCCTCTCATCTCCCCCCACCCCTTCCTTTCTCCTCCTCCCCTCCTGCCAGTTACCCCTCCTCTCACCCACTCTTCACCCTCTGATGATTGCCAAGCACATTTCATTTGACATGAAGACAAAGGGCTGAGTACACATGTGGTTTCTCTGCAAGTCCTGTGTAATATGAAATATTAATGCAGGCATAATTTGGCTCCCTGGATGAAGTGGGGGTGGTGGCGGCTTTTTAATCACCAGTGACTGCCGTTTCCTTCCCCAAAGGGTGGTAAGGCTGTCAGGATGGATTGAGAAACAGCAAAGATAACAACAACAGAATGCTTACTGTTGGCGGCTACCGTGGCCTATTTCTGTCTCGCTGTTTAATGGTTAGATTGGCTCATTGCCCAAGTTACTGAGGCAGCTCTCCCTGTCAGGCTCTTCAAAGTTAAAGGTGCTCTGTGCAGCATTTTTCGAACATGTCAACAGCCATCGTCAAATTAGTTATGATCGACTGGTAAAATTACCATAAACGATAGCTTCTCTGTCGTTTGCTCAGCTGTGCTTTATCTTGTTATATTTTAAAAACCATGCAGCAGTATATAAAGTATAGCACAACCTGACCAGCTATAATATTAGAACGATGCTTTCAATGTAAGCATCTTTCATAATAATCCAATAACACAATTAATGTGTTCATTTTCTTTTATGGTATACACGGACAAATACGCAATCACACAGAAATAATTTATTATGTTAAAAATATATATATATATATATATTGTATAATGCTTGCATCACTCTCAAAGGGGTCTTTCTGCATTAGGAGTACTTACATGTGTGTTGCTTAAAGAGCAGCACATGCTTGAAAGGCACCATTGACATTATATCACCTTAGCAGACCCAGAGGAACACTGCATTCATCCAGTCATATTTTCTCCTCTGACAGATGAATAAATCCAATAACCACTCTTCTTTTATTGCTGCAAAGGCTTCACACACAGGGGCTGGGACAAATATATGAAAATGGAAAATACTTGCATGCAAATAAAATAATTTATGTGGAAAAAAAAGGAGTGGATCTTGAAGGAGATTAATTTGTCTAGATTGAAAGGAGTAATAAAGTTTTACTTAGGTTTGAACTACGCAAAACATTTTTGGTTGAAGGTCAGAAAAAATAGAAAAAAATCAAAATCATAGAATTACTCTATCGGGTCTAATATTTACTTTCTGAGTGCCTGTGACAAAAACAAAAGTTGAAAAAATATATATATCAACATGCAAATTGTTCCCACGAAAGAAAATGCTAGTTGCTAACTTTGCTATGAGTCCTCTGTGCATAATACGTTAAGAGAAGTTTAAATTCAACTGCAAACCTAGCCTCTTTTAAACCATCTTTTTACAAACCCTACCTGGACACTAGATTTAACAAGTAGCAAAAACTAGCAAGTTAAACAAGGACCATCTGAGGAATTGTAATGTACCTAATCTAACCCGGCTAATCTGTAATATCTGAGTGAGCATACAGGAGTTCCTGTCTGTTTGCCTACAAACGTAATGTAGCCTACCATTACCAATGTGTTCATCCTTCCAGCATAGCAAAAAAGTTAAGCATCAAAGCTAAGCAGAAACACACACACACACACACACACACACACACACACACACACACACACACACACACACACACACACACACACACACACACACACACACACACACACACACACACACACACACACGCACACACACACACACACACACATACACACACACACACACACACACACACCACACACACACACACACACACACACCCACACCCTTCTTTCCCATGGGAACCACTTTTCTGTACGCTATCTTTCCCTCTCTTTAACTACACACAAGCGCGATCACACACTCACGCTGGGTGACATTTTACGTGCTAACACAGACAAGGTCACAATTTGTCTTTCACATGTTTAATTCTCATATGCAATTTAGTTCTCCTTCACTTTTTCTTTCACACAGACACATCTCTTTAACACACACACATGCACACCCACATGGGCTGCAGTTGCATCACTGGTGAATTACCATGCCGTTCCGCGTTATTAAACATGACACTCGGCCCAGATAATGGAGCCTTTCTTCATCTCAATTTGGAAGGCTAATCTTATTGCTTTGATTAGCAGCAGCTTCATTTGCATATCAAGGCTTCCCCTCCTTTAATTCCTGCATCGCAAATCCCCTCTTTATAGCTCTAGATAAAAGGAATCTATCTATATGTATCTTTATTTAGAATCTTTTCTTCCTCCCCCCCTCCCTCTTTTGTTTTTCATTAACTCCTTGTTCATTTGTTCATATTCTATTTTTTCCATTTCTGTACTCATCATCAGCTCAGCCTTTATTTCTCTCCTTGTTCACATGTATGGAAAGATGCCTATAAAACAAGACAACAGGCAGGAGTAAAGCATGACTTCACCGAGATGTGGCTGGGTATATTAGCAAGTTATCCTGGTTACTCATTGGCCAGTAGGATACACACCTGAGGAACTAAGAGATCAGAAAAAAAGTAAATGTTTAATCGAAAGTTTCAAATACAGCCTACTATTAAAGTATAACTACAATTTTACAACATGGGCAATTAACTCTTAACAACTGCACTTTGCTAACTATTCTCTGCTCTGAATGGATTTGGTTTTACCTTGAGATAAAAAATCTGGTGTTTTTCCACTTCAAGACATTGTGCAAACAATCTAATTATGGTGGCAAAAGTACCTCAACAACTGCACCATTACATTTGACGTATGGAGAATGCTCTGTAAACCATTGAGATGACTCACCAACAAGTTGCAATTTCCACATGGGCCAGAATTAGCTTAAATGTAGTAAAGGAAAGGTTTGTACTCTATTCAGTGAACTCTAAAATAGGCGATATGCTTCGTTTCAATTGCCAGTAGATGAGCAGGACTTTCTATCATTGGTTGTTGTTACAATCGAAGTCTGGAACACCCGGGAAAGCAGAGTTAGCAGAAAGAAACATGGAGGAAATGTTAAGGTTCTTATTTCTTTTTTATCTGTTCCTGATTCAGGGTCTTTTTAAAACTCTGAAAAATGGGCGAAGAGGTGGAGAGTCAGTGACGCTGAGACAGGCCCAGGTGATGCAGCAGAGCAGACAATTAGCTGCTAGTGACCTTGGATGGCTACCACCTGTCACTCAAAGCGGCCATGTTTGAATTATGATTAACTTTAAGCCCTAATATAAATGAATCAGGTACATTGTACTGTATACAAAGGTACCCCTCGTACAGTTGTCAGGAACATGGGATTACCTTAAGAGACCGAAACCGTATTTTGTACCAAGCTGTAAACATGTTTAGTGTTAAATTGGGCCTTTTAACATGGGGGCCTATGGAGATGGACTTGGTATTGGTAGTATTCAGTGGCGAAAGTAACTAAGTAGATTTACTCAAGTGCTGTACTTGAGTGCAATTTTGTGCTACTTTGTACTTCTACTCCACTACAATTCAGAGTTAAATTGTGTACTTTTACTCCACTGCATTTATTTACTACCTTTAGTTACTCTAAAGATTTGGATTAATGATGTGAAATATAATCAATTCTTAAATAAGACTTTAGTTACACTTACATTCACAATCTACCCTGCAGTATTTGGTCATTAAAACTAGTTGCACCTTTACCAGCTTGGATAACACTTTAATGATCAATAATTAAAATCAATACAAATAACCAATCTGCATAATGAGGACTTTTACTTTTGGTATTTTTGTATTCCAATACTTTTGCACTTTTACTTGAGTAACATTTGCAATGCAGGACTTTTACTTGTAACAGAGTATTTCTGCACTCTGGTACTTCTACTTTTACTCAAGTACAAGATCTGAGTACTTTCCCCCCCTCTGGTAGTATTGAAACTTTACTAGCAGACCCTCTCACATCAGGTGAAGGAGGTTTTTCAATAAACTACTTCTGATCTATTTCATTAAAAGAACACCACATTGTAAAATGTGAAGGCTAAATAAGACATGCAAAAGCCCAATATCCAAATTGTATTAACATCAAAATACAGCACATTATGGCTAAAATGATATGTATGATATTATTAAAAAAGTCAAATTCAAGTAGTCCAATATTATACGGTACTTAGTAACATTCCTACGTCATACTTTACTGTAGATAACTGATTTTCATCAATATGAAAGTTGTTTCAGCTATTAATTTACAACAGAGAAAGGAACATTTAAAACACTCCTTTAAATAGAACCATATCTGTGGAAATGTGCACAGCATTTTCTGTGCTTGAATGTATGTGAATAATGCTTCATCATGAAGTATATTCTGGAAGGTCAAATGCAAGAGTGTTAATGTCAACCTGAACCCAATATCACGTCATGTTACAGAACACAATTCCCCTAGCTGTAAAAAAGTGGCGGGATAGCATGTTAAATTTGATGAGGTACAGCATTTGTAAACTTCAGCCCCCTGACCCCTGGTGTGAGTTTGTTTGATAAAGAGACAGTAAAAAGAGAGTTTGACAGCGTGAGTCTTTTATGGGATATTGGCCAATATGATGTTTTATGTATCTATAAGGAGCTTCAAGGCCATGTTGACGGTTGGTGGTTTCGAAACACTGCAAACAGAATTACAGGATAATATTTCTTGGACACACTAGAGGCAGAAAATTGTCCATTAAGATGAAGTGACTACATGACTGAAGCACCTCGGCCTTTCAGTTCTGACAAAGTGTAAAGAGGTAAAAGCTTTATGATGCTGCACTTAACTTCGATTTCACTCGCTGCAGTCATTTCCCCAAACCACCACGCGCTGTTTCCCTTAAAAGAGAGAATTTGTGAATTGTTGTTTTTTGTCTAAAGTATGCTGTTTTATTCAATTTACTGCAAACATTCCCCCTTGAAAACCTTTAATGATCTGTTCAGAGTATAACTGATGCATATATTTTGTGGTACTGAATTAATTCAGTAATATTGAAACATATCTTAGAAATCATTGAGAGTATTAGAAGTATTTCTAAAACAAACATTTTTATTTGGTTTGAATGCTCCAAATGTTTATTTATACAACTGGATTAAAAGAACATACATGCAAATTATAACTACTATATAAAGCAAATTATATTCTGTAGTACATCTATATAGACATTCAATTATAATAGTTATTATACTCTTTTCTAATTCATTCACACACACCTCACATCTAATAGACCAAAACATATCGGAAAAAAGGAACATCAGGTTCTTGTCCACTAAGTAATCATATATATCTCATATTAAACCCTAGTACAGAGCTCACTGAACGCTTAGCAGGCAGCTTCAGTATATTTTGCACAAAAATGCACAATCATTTGGTTCTGCAGTTTATTCCAGTCAGTTTCTTTATGCCTTAAATACTTACTATAGAAAACATATCCACTGCAAACAGTCCTCAATGCATGCCCTAATATTACCGTTTGGGTAACAGTGGATTATAACTACAATGCACAGCTGTTTTGGAAATGTATTCTTCAAAATGAAGTATATATATAAGGACGTGTCTTTGGTAGGAAGACATGGGAATAGTGCTGAACGCGTCAGACAAAATGGGGACAGACAGTGTAACATTTGGATTTGGTCTTTTCATGGCATTTGTTGACCATTTTAAATATAAATGATCACACAGTTGTATTTAGGAATACATACAATGTTTACACAACACAGACAAACAATTAAGGTAGAGAAACTTGATTGTGTCACCAGGTCACTCTACCAGACAGGACAAATTGCCATAATAATGCATAACCTGGTTGAAGTTGACTTTATATGTGCCAATTTCAAAATGCAAATAATCAAGTAAAAAGGACAAAACTATTTTGTATACCAACTTAACAATTATCTGTCACTCCTTATACAATGTTATAAGTTATAAAACACGGGAATTACTCTTATCACGTCTCATCATATTCTAGAGTTTTTGTTAATGCAAGCTTGTAAAGAAAGACCTTGAACAAGTAAATGGTGATCTCTTTGCAGACCATTCACAATCCAAGACAATAAACTACTTCAAATAAAGGGATTATACTTTGAAACAATAATTTTTATTTGATTTTTGACGAGTCTAGGGCAGTAAAAGGGTAGGGCGCGACCGCAGGGTCATTGGTGAAGAGTTCGTTGACCTGCTGAGCCGTCAGCATTCTGCTCAGTGCTGGAGAACTCCATAAACGGCCGTTTGCACAGGTTATTGCCCTCCGTTGTAGTCATCACATTCAGTTGTAATTACACTCTGGTGTCATCACATGAAGATGAGGGAGGTGGCGAGAGGCGTACGGTATATAACCAGGGAGCAGTCTTGGTCTCAGTACCTTGCTTTTCCCTCAGCTTACCTCAGCATCTCTCACGCCTCCTCACACCAACACCACCAAAATGGCCTTCGCTGGAAAATGGGAAACTGAGAGCCAGGAGGGATATGACGCTTTCTGCAAGCTTCTTAGTGAGAACACTTTTCTCAGCCAAACAACTCATGCATTATACTTCACTGTGTGTTTGTGGACTGCCTTGGGCTCACACTTCTCTTATTTTTCCATTCCAGGTATCCCAGATGACGTGATTGCAAAGGGCCGTGACTACAAGATGGTCACAGAGATCACCCAGGACGGCAACACCTTCTCCTGGACCCAGCTGTACCCCGCCAACGCCAAGGTCACCAACACATTCAGCGTCGACAAGGAGGCCGACATGGAGACCATCGGAGGAAAGAAATTCAAGGTAGGAGGCAAAGACTCTGGAGCTCTGGAGTTTCTCAATCCTTCTTTAGCTCCAGTTGTTGTTAAAATGGAAGCATGATATTGTTTATAAAGCAAGAAGAAAGGGTGGGGTGCATGGATGTATCCTGGTTCCCTGACTGATTATAACTTGTGTGTTTTCAGGCTACAGTCCACATGGATGGAGGCAAGCTGAGCGTGAACTTCCCCAACTACCACCACACCTCTGAGATCGCCGGGTGCAAGCTCATCGAGGTAAACACACTTGCTGAGGCTTTGAGTGCTGATGAGTGACAGCCGTTATTATACTCCCGCACCCCGCAGGGATCATTAGAGTCATTAACGCTGCAGTTCTATAGGTGTTTGCTAATGTGGAAAACTGTCAAGAGTTTTGCCAAAAAGTTAATTCTGTCATTCAGTGATGGAAGAAGAAGTATTTAGATTCTCTACTCAAGTAAAAGTACTAACAACACACAGTTAAAAAACTCCCCTACAGTCCTATTTTCAAAGCCATACTTGAGGTAAAGTACTCATTGTGCAGTAAAATGTTCTCTGACAGTGGTTTACTATTATATAAGATGTTTTGGAATTGATTACTGCGGCTTTAATGTGTATGTTGCTCTACTACTCTATAGTATACACTGTTGGGTAGTTATATCTAGCTCTCAGATGAAAACATGTGTGTAGCTTTGTCGCTTTTGATCATATCCATTGAAAAATGACAAGACAATGCAATAACTTACTCCTTGTTTTATTAATTTTCCTCTTCCTCTGTCTCTCTCTAGACCTCCATATCTGGCGCTGTAGTTTTTAAGAGAACCAGCAAGAAGATCTAACTTACTGGTGACTGACCTATGACCTCTTAAACAGTTACAATGGAGACCTCAGCTACTGCGTTCAATAAACTAAGAATATGATACAAACATAAACCTGTGTTTCTTTGCTTTCTTGAGCATGTGTTTCTGTGTATTCGATTGTATTTCCTTTTTTTAAAGATAGTATCAGACACAAAATACTTTACACATACTCCTTGGAAAGTCTCCAATATACAATAAAGCTGCCTGGAGTTTAATTTGCAGACAGCATATACACAGCCATATTGTGAAGGTTTAAAAAAATTATTCAAAGAAAGTTCATCCCTCTCTGTTCTTTACATGTGCACACTTTATCTCTTTTAAGAGATAACTGAACATATCCTATTTAAAAGAGCATATGTCACTTTACAGCAGCAGTAATTACTGTAACATTTTGTATAAAAGCTGACCTGGTTGAACTCTCTTCACGGGTCTGTTTGATGGGATGGTCTTTAATTTCTTTGGTTCACAAAGTCAAAAAGCTCAATGTGTTTGCACGCCGGAGAATCGGAGCAGTGGGAGCGGTACTGCAGTCGCTTTACCGCACCGTTGTGACGAAAAGGGAGCTGAGCCAGAAGGCAAAGCTCTCTGTCTACCGGGCCATTTTCGTTCCTACCCTCACCTATGGTTATGAAGGATGGGTCATGACCGAAAGAACGAGATCGCGGATTCAAGCGGCCGAGATGGGTTTTCTCCGCAGGGTGGCTGGCTACTCCCTTAGGGATAAGGTGAGAAGTTCAGTCATCCGGGAGGGACTCGGAGTTGAACCGCTCCTCCTTCGCGTCGAAAGGAGCCAGTTGAGGTGGTTCGGGCACCTAGTTAGGATGCCACCTGGGCGCCTCCCTAGCAGTGGCGAGCCGTCAGGGCCCTCTAGGCCCTCTGTGAGGGCCTAAGATATTTTAAAAAATAATATTTGAAAACATTAAAAAAAAAAAAAAATGTAAAATATTATTTTTTATATTTTTTTGTTGTTACATTTTTCATTCATTTTACCAAAATAACTTGATTTAATTGTATTTAAAATAATGTTTCCAAAGAAATAAATCCTTCGAATCTGCCTGTTCAGTTTCTGTTGGAATGTGAAGGGTTAAATGCAGTCTCTGCGAGTTATGTGAAGACGGGAGAGCTTGTTGGTCCCCTCTCTACATTCACAGAGGGCCCGCTATAGTAACTCAACGAGAGAGTAATGTCAAATGACAGTACAATTGACCAATCATATCTTCCCTCTAAATGGGCGGGCTTTATTTTCGCGGACTTTATGACAGGTTCCGCCCGCTGTGAGGTCTATGCATGGATGTATAATAATTATGTAGGATGTATAATGGTCTATGCAAGTGGTGCAGTGACGCGTCCTAAAACCCGGAAGTAAGCTGCGCTCGGATTCCCTCGACAGAAAGCAACGGGATTTCTCCATAGGATTTTGGAAAATAGCTCGAAATAAGGTCTGTGGAAAACGAACCTGTTAGATAAATGCACGTTGTGTTCAGCCGGATAATATCCACATGTCTATCCTACTTTTATTATTTTTTAATCATAAATCCAAACGATAGATTTATGATCGATAGATTTATGATTAGCATAAGTTCGTTCATGATGGCTCACTTCAGTGATAGTGATGACATCGTTGCGAAATTATTAACCGAGTAGTTACAATGATAAACTGGAGTAGCAAAGGATCAGCTGAATGACCCGCAAGTGCTTCATCCAAAAGGACAGGAGGATGGACTTTGTGTTTCAGTGATTTGATCATCAAAGGTCAAGTCATTTTCAATGCGGGCCGCCGTGCCGACTTAATTCATTTGTAATTGCTTTGTTTATATAAATGATGTTGTTTTGTGTGGTAGAGGGTCGCTGTCATTGATGCGTTTTGCACCCCGGACCACTGTTTTGATATTCCGCTGAAGTCTACGTTGAGACGTAATATATTTTCTTTTTTTTCGAGGGAAGGGGGGGGTCAGAGGGCCTAGGTATAAAAGTCACGGCTCGCCACTGCTCCCTATAGGGACGTGTTCCAGGCACGTCCAGATGGGAGGAGGAGACCGAGGGGTAGACCTAGGACCAGGTGGAGGGATTATATCGCTTCGCTGGCCTGGGAGCGCCTTGGGATCCCCCAGTCAGAGCTGGTTGATGTGGCCAGGGAAAGGAAAGTTTGGGGCTCTCTGCTGGAACTGCTAACCCGTGACTCGACCACGGATAAGCGGGAGAAGATGGATGGTGTTCACACGCAATATAGAAAATGTTGCAAAACAGCGAGTGTACATAGTCTACACTCAAACAGTAGCAAAAACGTCAGTGCTCCGTGGCAAAGGATGTGTTTAGACAAATGTTTTGGTTAATACGTTTTGATAAATAATGGTTAGAAACCTAAAGTAGATCCTCCTTCTTTGCTTCCTTCTATGGAAGGAAATATGAGATGTAAGTGTTTGAGTTTAGAAGAAAAAAAAAAAGGCATCTTTCAGTTGGAATTTTCCAGCTGCTTTCTTGGATCACATGATGGTTGTTCTAATGTCTGACCCTAACCCCACAAATTCTCAAGGTCATTTTACAGACCATGAGCATTTCAGATACTGTGTAATCCACTTAATTTGAGGAATAAAGTTACAATAAAAATGTCTTCTTGGCAACTCTACAAATAGGAAAAGTTTAATCATGAGGAGGATTTCCTACAATCTACCATGTCCATGTGGATGTAAAAATGGCTCTGCTGCTGATCCTCTGCAGTGTACGTGCTGCCACCAGTGGATGGAAGTCATAATGCAGCAATACTACAGATAACTGAAACGTGTTGATGCCAGATCTTTGCCTACTCTTCTTGACATAATTTCCTCCTTTTCACTCCCAATTTCTTCTCCTTTATTACCCTACCATGCTTTTAATGTTATTTTTACCTGTCCTCTTTATTTTCTCTCTTCTATGCCTTACCTTTGTCTGCCGCAATGATCCTGATCTATGGGCTCTTTTGCTTTCCATTCTCTTCTGTCCTCGCCCCCCATGACCTATTTTTTCCTCTCCTTCCTGTCTCTCTTCGCATTCACCTAATTTCTCCATGGCTTCCAGCCAAGCAAATAATCAGTTAATTAACCAGCTCAGTCCCAGGATCATTGTAGCAGCTCTCAGAGGAGCACTGTAAAGGCTCTCATGTCTTTACATTTACAGCTTCATTAAGTGGACTGGAAAGGTACAAATCTTTTAAATAAAATTGCCAGAGTAGAGTCATGCATGTGTGTGGTTGTGCATGTGTGCTGGCCTTGACTTGAGAGCCCGAGACCTAATAACTCCTTAATGAAAACAAAATCTCTGTTTTTGGCCTCTGAGGTGGTGATTGTTTTGGTGTAATAATGAGACGTCCTCTCTTGCTGCCACCGATGCAATCAAGATCTTACACTCCTGGAAAATTAGAGTTGAAAGGCAACAAGCGAGGTGTCATTTGAGCAT
The DNA here is from genome assembly GCF_902827175.1 of Gymnodraco acuticeps. Lineage (NCBI taxonomy): Eukaryota > Metazoa > Chordata > Actinopteri > Perciformes > Bathydraconidae > Gymnodraco > Gymnodraco acuticeps. The sequence goes on from NW_022990517.1 coordinate 101,865, forward strand.
GTTTGTGTAGCCAGGCGCTGGTGCAATCACTCTGCAATATCACTTGCTTTGTCCTCACAGACAAACAGGCCTAATTGGCTATTTCCAAGGCTACTGTTTCTGATTGGCCATTCTGCCTCTTTCTGATTGGTCTCCATCTTGGCGACCAGAAGTGGAGATAAAATGGCTTGTTAACATCTCCATGTTGTTTTTGTAATCATGTTCTTTAAAGCAGGCTTGGAGCAAAGCCACAATTTAAACTTGCATTCCAGAGAAACTACATTTTGAGTTCCAGTATGTTGCCATTATGTCAATATTAAGATTATTATTTTCAATAATTGTACATCACAACACTAAGATTGCAACATATTTATCCTACTGATGCCACCTAAAAAAAGGCACAGCTTGCTTGGAACCACATTTTCGTTGTTTTGCCAAAAGTTGTGGAAAGTGTTCATTTTATTGGGATTATCTTGGTCAAGGATACGAGCAGAGGGAATCGTCACAGAACATTCCTATTATTTGCCATTATGAAACTGCTTATTTAAAAAAGCTGAAAGTGACGTTAGCTTGCATGATAGTAAAGAAAAATATACATGTCACCCTCCTTCAAATAAAGACAGAGTAAATTAATTGTTCATACTTATAAATATTACTGGTTGCTTTCAATCAATCAATCAATCAATCAATCAATCAATCAATCAATCAATCAATCAATGTTTATTTAGCCCAATATCACAAATGTTACATTTGTCTCAGTGGTCTTCACAGTGTGTACAGAATATCAGTATGACAATACGACACCCTCTGTCCTTAGACCCTCACATCGTACAAGGAAAAACTTCCGGAGAAAACCCACAGTTTAAAGGGAAAAATGGGAGAAACCTCAGGGAGAGCAACAGAGGAGGGATCCCTCTCCCAGGACGGACAGACATGCAATAGATGCCGTGTGTAAATTGAAAAGATAATACATTTGCAACATAGGTAGTCCAAATGTTTGGAAATGCATGTGTGTATAATAGGAAGATGAATCCACGAGGATATCCATCCAGGACCTATGATCCAGGACCACAGCCACGACTCAAGATCCAGGGCTCGCAATCCAGGACACAGGACCGCAGGATCATCCATGTCTCCGGATCCCGGCGTATATAGACACCAACAAGAAATACATTTGGGGAAGCTGGGTTAATCGGAACATGATAGTACACAGTTATAGACAGAGAGAAGGAAGAAGTAAGATGTCCCCCGACAAACTAAGCCTATATCAGCAAAACTAGGGGCTGAATCTAATCAGCCCTAACTATAAGCTTTATCAACAAGGAAGGTCTTAAGCGCACTCTTAAAAACGGATAGGGTGTCTGCCGCCCGAACACAAACTGGAAGCTGATTCCACAAATGTGGAGCTTGATACGAAAAGGCTCTGGCTCCCATTGTACTTTTAGAGACTCTAGGAACAACCAACAACCCTGCATTCTTGGAACGCAATGCCCTAATAGGACAGTAGGGTATAATGAGTTCTTTAAGGTAAGATGGCGCCTGCCCATTAAGGGCTTTGTAGACGAGAAGAAGAATTTTAAATTCTATCCTGTGTTCTATAGGGAGCCAGTGTAAGGCAGCCAGAACAGGAGTAATGTGGTCCCTTTTCCTAACTCTGGTTAGTACACGAGCTGCAGCATTTTGAATCAGCTGAAGCGACTTGACTGACTTCTTGGTACACCCTGATAATAAGGAGTTACAATAATCCAGCCTTGAAGTAACAAATGCATGGACTAGTTTCTTCTGGCATCGTTTTGAGGCAAGATATGCCTGATTTTTGCAATGTTACGTAGATGGAAGTAGGCGGTCCTTGAAATTGATTTTATGTGGGCGTTAAAGGATAAATCCTGATCAAATATAACACCAAGATTCTTTACAGTCTCACTGGAGGCCAAATTAATGCCATCTCTAGTTAGTATATCTTTAGATAATTGTTTCGTAGATTCTTCGGGCCAAGTACAATAACTTCAGTTTTGGTCATGTTTAACATAAAAAAATGTAAGGTCATCCGTGCAGTCCTTAAGGCAGTCTTGAATTTTATTTAGATGATTAATTTCATCAGGCTTGATTGATAAATATAGTTGAGTATCATCCGCATAACAATGAACGTTTACAGAATGATTCCTTATAATATTGCCTAACGGAAGCATATATAATGTGAACAAAATAGGTCCGAGCACTGAACCCTGTGGCACTCCATGGCTAACTTTGGTTTGCGTGGAAGATTCATCGTTAACACGTACAAACTGAGAGCGTTCAGATAGATTGGACCTAAACCAGCCTAAAGCAGTTCCCTGTATGCCAACTAAGTGCTCTAGTCTTTGCAATAGGATATCATGGTAGATAGTATCAAAGGCAGCACTGAGATCGAGCAAAACAAGAATAGAGACAAGTCCCTTGTCTGAGGCTATTAGAATGTCATTTGTGACTTTAACCAGAGCTGTCTCTGTGCTATGATGTGTTCTAAAGCCAGACTGAAAATCTTCAAATAAATCATTGTTTTTTAAGTAATCACACAGCTGTTTTGCGACAGCTTTCTCAATAATTTTTGAGAGGAACGGAAGATTATAAATAGGTCTATAGTTGGCTAAAACCTCTGGATCGAGGTTGTGCTTTTTAAGAAGCGGTTTTATCACTGCTACTTTGAATGATTGTGGAACATAGCCTGATAATAAAGACATATTCATAATATTTAATAAAAAAGTGTTAATTAATGGAAAAACTTCCTTCAACAGCTGAGTTGGAATTGGGTCTAACATGCACGTTGATGGTTTAGAAGAGAGAATCATTGAATTTAATTGTTCAAGGTTAATGGCTGAAAAGCATTCTAGTTTACTATCTAGTGTAATATTAGAACTTACGTTTCCGGGAGCTGTTGATAACACTATACTGGTCAAAGGCAAGAGGTCATTAATTTTGTTTCTAAGAGTAACAATTTATCGTTAAAAAGCACATAAAATCATTAGTACTGAGTGCTATGGGAATAGAAGGCTCAATCGAGCTGGTGGCTCTCTGTCAGTCTGTCAGTGCTGAAAAGAAATCTTGCATTATTCTTATTCTCATCTATTAATGAAGAGTAGTAGGCTGCTCTCCGCTTTACGCAGTGCTTTCTATATTCATTGAGAGTAATATGCCAAATTAAAACGAGATTCTTCAAGTTTAGTGGAACGCCATATATCCTTTCAAGTTGTCTCGACTTTTGCTTTATTTTGCGGGTTTCGGCATTATGCCATGGAGCTAGTCTATGTTGTTTTATTTTCTTCTTTTTCAAAGGAGCAACAGAGTCTAATTTTATTCGCAGCGCATCTGTAGCACTATCAACAACATGATCAATTTGGGGTGGGTGTACATTTTGTATAAGTTTCCTACCCTTACATGAAGACATGCTATCGAGTTAAGTATTGGTGGAATCTCTTCCTTAAATTTGGCTATAGCACTAACAGATAGGTTTCTGCTGCAGGAGCTTTTGACTAATGCTTTGTTAGTCTCGTAATAGTACTTCAAAAGTTACTAAGGAAATGGTCGGATAAAGCAGGATTATGCGGTTCGACTAATAGTTGCTCAATTTCAATACCATAAGTCAGAACAAGGTCGAGAGTGTGATTATAGCAGTGAGTTGGTTTATTTACACTCTGACAGAAACCCAACAGAATCTAATATAGAGTTAAATGCAACAGTAAGGCTATTTTTATCATCGTCAACATGAATATTAAAGTCACCTACGATAATTACTTTATCTGTTTTAAGTACCAAAGTTGATAAAAACTCAGAGAATTCTGATAAGAATTCTGAATAAGGACCTGGTGCACGGTACACTGTAACAAATAAGATTGGCTGCAAAGTTTTCCAGGTCGGATGCGTAAGACTAAAAACTAGGCTTTCAAAGGAGGTATAATTTAATTTTGGTTTAGTATTGATAAGTAAACTTGAGTCAAAGATTGCTGCAACTCCAATACTGCATGAGTATTGATATGGCTGGGTGGAGTGGCCTCATTTGAAAATTTCAAAATCTGGTTGCTTTGAAATTATACTTGCTGTTGTGGCTGACAATTACACAAATATTTTAAAATATGTGCTTACTTTTTACTCAGCTAATGCATAAAACCTGTGTTAGGAGTTTCTGTTCATTTCACAAATGGTTGACATCGATTTCCATATCACATTCTAAACTGCGACAAGTCAACTTAATTTGAATTAATGTAATGCAGTGGTTCTCAACTGGTGGGTCGCGACCAAAAAGTGGGTCGCGGACCCGTTTCGAGTGGGTCGCAGATGTGTGAGTGAAAAAAAAAAAAAAGTTGAGAAAAATATATATCTTCTTTTTCTTTTGGAAAAAAGTCAAACTTTTATTTTGAAGACCCCGATTTTCTAACGCTGTGCATACATTAGGCGTTGGACTGGAAGTACCGGAGACCATAAACAGTTTTGAAAACTACTGTCACGTAGTTATGATCTTCTCATAAAACATCTTTGCTGATGTTTTTTTCGAGTCTTCTGGCCAATCAGAATCAAGATTGTTGCAGGAAAGTCCCCACGGAGAATAACTTCAAATAAAAAAGAACACATAATGAATATGACCCCCCGTTTGTTGATTACAGGTCACAGAACAATGGGAGCTATCTACCCTTACCCACAATTTAAAGTAAGTCACACAGACTATCTCCTCTTTGCTCTTCTCTCTGTGTGGAGCAGCAAGTTCAGCTGTCAGAACAAAGTGAAAAACAAACAATGGCATCAAATATTATTAATATGTCGGTTAGTAATAGATTTATTTATTTTCTTCTCAGAGTGTACCAGAATACGTAGTTTATATGTTAGTATTTTTAAAATTCTCCTGGGGGAGAATCCCCCCAGACCCCCCTGCTGGGGTGGGGTTTTCAGCATGTGTGCCTTTTCATGTTATACAGTTCAGCTTTGATTCCATCATCTCATTAAACCTTTTGCAAAGCATTATTTAGTTCTGTGAAGGGATATAAGGGATATATGCACTATACTTCAGTTACATTCATATTGTATGCTGAAAAGCGTATATATTACAGCACAATTTGTTGTTGAATAGATTTGAGTGGGTCAAATTTTGGGTCGCGATTTATTGACAAATGAAAAAGTGGGTCCCGAGGCCGGACCAGTTGAGAACCACTGATGTAATGGACCCAGTCAAGCTCTCTTTTGGCCTCAAATACCTTGAGATCCAAGTACCTATGTATTTCCCAAGCTCCAATTGTCCATCTCCATCTCCATCACAGCAATTTAAATCTCAGTGTTTTGAAGAAACCCTAACCCATACTGAAAAAGAGACACAAGAGGGAGCTTTCACACCAAGTACTTTGTGGTACTTAGTTCCCGGTACTTAGTTCCCCCCCGAACTCTTTAGTTCCTGGAGCTAAAGAGTAGATTGCGTTCACACCGGAATAAGTCCCTGAGGGAGGATTACCCAAATGAAGCTGCTGACGTCACTTCTTCCTTCTTCTGCTTTGGGTTACTGGCAGGCGCAAACAACTTCACGGCGTTATACTGCCTCCCGACGTCCCGGAGTTGGGGACTGGCTTCAGTAGAAGCTGCTGGTTAGCGTCTTCCGAGTAAATCGCCAGAAGTGCCGACACCTCCTCGATCACATCTCCACCACGTCCCATGTTTTCTTTGTGTTGCCATAAGTTAGTCTCCTCTTCGTTTGGTGCGCTGAGGTCTAATGCTAATAATGCTAATGCTAGCAATAAATGGTGGCTTCACAAACTTTTCTGAGTTTTACAGGGCCGTGTTTGCAAATCACCCAGCCAATCAGAAATTGTTTGTGTGGCCGACACACCCACGAACCTTTTCTCCCCAGGAAAGGTCCCTGCTCTCTAGCAGGAAACTATCTGGGGGTGAAAAGGTTTGCGCAAACTAAGTTGTAGTTTCCAGATCTTTTTGGGTGTGAACGCAAAAATCCCAAGAACTATTGGAACTATTCCTGGGAAAAAGACAAAAATAAAATAAAAACTACAAAAGGCCAAATAAAGAAAATACTGGTCAGTGGCGAAGGACAGCGTCCAATTTACAGGGTTCAGAGATTTGAAGGGCCCCACTAAAATTGTGTTTAGCAAAACAACTAAATAACCCCAGATCAAATAAGGCATGAATAAAAAGTGATGGTTGATTAAAAAGTGGCCTTTACATTTCTTCCAAAAATATCCCCTCTATATTAAATACTGGTCCTTTAAAGGGGACATATCATGCTATATTTGAACAATATATTGTAGAGCCATACCTATATAAAGTATATAAATATAGTTGTTTTTTTCAAAATACCAAACAGATCCTGCATTTTAGCCATGCCTCATTTCGCTCTATTTGCTCTTTCTAGCGCTGTTTTTGCAGGGGACTGATTCTGTGAGCTGCAGCTGACCACGCCTCCCTGCAGGAGAGGGGAGTGTGCTCTGAGATCAGCTGCTGGGCTGTCAGAAGAGGGGGAGAAAAAGAGATCTCCCTCCTCCGTGTTTTATTCTTATAGAAGTAAGAAGAGAAGTAATGGGGCAGACACCCTCCTTTTTACGCAGCGGTCCAGACATAGACATCAAACGGCGACACATATTCAGTGTCCAGTTACTTTGGGATTAGGGCAGGGATATCTAGATACTTCCCAAGGTTTGACATCATGAATTGTGCTACTTTTAAAGCAAGCAACGATGTTTTCAAATCTCTAATCAAAAAGCTCCTCAAAAACGCTATCGAAGCAGTTCCTGCCGTTGCTACGTTAGTTCAAACAGTAACAACGGACTACTTTTCTTAGCAGATGCATGTCAATTTAAATCAATACAACTATTTTTTAAATCAATAAAATCATTTTCTAAATCCATAAAAGCATTTCAATTAATATTGGGAGTCATATCGTTACTTTGTTGAGAATGTGGCCATGTGATAAGCGGGATAATGTGCAGCAACGCGGTCATTATGGGGAAAAGAACACCGACAGGGTGATCAGGAGCCCGACGCTGCACATTATCCCTTACATATGATTATATAGAGTCATTATTCATTTGTTTTAAAGCAGGAGGCCTGCGCAAACGCTTGCCTCGGGGAGGGAGAAAAAGAGCCACAGCGGAGAATAAACAGAAGGGCAACCATGCGCGGGAAGCCTTCTTCGCTGCTTTTGTGGCAGACTACAGCGCCACTTACAGGCCTGGCATATGTACTACAGCGTCTCCAGCGCTTTCCAGCGGCAATGGCCGGCCGTGGCCCAACCCCACATTCCCCTGATAGGTGGAGAGTTGACCACTAAGCGGAGCACCCCTTTTGTGACGTAGAAAATAATTCAAATCTGGATCAGTCTATATCAGATCCGTTACAGCCCCTTTTTTTTTTAGAGATTTGGGTATGGAGGAAAAGAGAGAGGGTTGTATTTTCTGACACTTGGTGAGTTCCCTGACACACCGGGGACACATATTCATAAAAGATGTACAAGAGTGCATTTTGCATGATGGGTCCCCTTTAAATGAGAATCGGCTGTTTGTCTAAAGCCGTCGCTTATGTAAATCACTGTATTTGTAAAAAAATATGTTGAAGGGGAGGGGCCCTCAGAGACTGCCTCTGTACAGGGCCCAGAAATCTGTGCCACTTTCCTGACTCTAGATGGGATAATGAAAGGGTGACGGCACATTAGACATTAATAACCTGGAATTACCTGTGGTAACCATGGTAACACTGGCAATTTGCTTGAGTTCTCCTGTCTTGGTGACAGGTGGTTGGTCCAACTGGATGGAGAAGAAAGTTGTGGGTGCACTGCTCAATTCATTAATAATTATGTCCATTTTCAGCCTATAGCTATAGTCTGAGACAAAGAACCTACTGTTTTTCTCTCATCGTGCTTCCATTGTTTCATTGTAACTGTTCTATCACAATGAACTCCACCGCAAAGTGGATACCTGAGCAAAACCAACTCAAAAGTGCATAATGAGTTTCTTTCATTTCTTTCAGATACCTTTCTTAGCCCATGACCGCACAATTGAAGATAATTAATAAAGCACAGTTTATAGTTCATGTTTGCCGTCTTCACAAGCATTGTGACAGGGGTGGGAATACTGCTAATGAAGTGCTCGTCTCAAACAGCCTAACAATAACTGTTTTTGTCATTAGGAACTATGTACAACAATTTAAGTAACTTTATAAACCTTACAACACAATGTGGATTTCTTAAAGCTGCAGGAATTCACATGTAGTTGGTCATGTGCAAATTATATCACAAGAGAATTATGTTATTTTTATTCCAATAAACACCTAAAACGTTTTTTCAAAGATCATCTTCAGCTGGTGTGGAAGAGAGGAAGGTCAACACATAGTAATGATCAAAGTTTATGAACATAATTTCAAAAAAATGGGTCAGTTCAAGCCATCCAACCTAATGTACACAGCACTACTGTTAATCCAAGGCTGAATTTTCCAACCCTAGTTGTTAGCAACAAGGAGGCTTTTTTCAACCCCCCTCCCACTTAATACCAGTGGAAGTAGTGTTGAAGGCATTTCATTTTTTTAATTGGTGTAGCACTTTGGTCAGCTTGTGATGCTTTTAAATAGCTTATTGCTTCACTTGATTTAACACATGATGGATTAGTATAGTATACTATAGTATATATACTATATATAGTATATATATGTTAGTATGGCATGCTTTTATCCCACGAGAGAACCTTATGGTAGGATAAAGCCTGCAACCCTTAACAGCATTTTAGTTAGACTGATGGAACAAAGTCGTGTCATGTCTTGTATTGCCTCACCTGATTTTTCATCCATATGACTTTATCAATTAAAGATACAAATAATATTCCAAAGGCTTTTTTCAATCATTGAATGCAACAGTGTGGTACATAACAGTAGGTTGGTAGTGGCGTGGGGGTGCATCTGGAATAAAGGAGTGTACTGTTAAAATGATTGAGCTATTCAGTCTTTCCTTACATTATTACATTATATTTCATTTAGCTGACGCTTTTATCCAAAGCGACTTACAATTACCAATCACAGGGACATTCTTGACCTTACTGAAGGGCACACTAGTGGTGGTGTTCCTGGCGGGATTTGAACTCACAACCTTCCGATCTTCAGCCCACCTCACTATCCATTGGACCACCACTATCTATCCCACTATTAAAACTTACATTGAGATCTACATTCACTCAGGCTTTCAGTCGTATTCACTCCTACAGCTAGTCCTATACACAGTATTCTTGTTGTATACATTCCTTCACAAAGCTTTAAAAGAGGAGAGTTAGAGGCAAGAAGTGGGAGGACGTAGTAGCAGTAAACAGTGGGAGTTTAAATGGCAAACTTCACCCATCTTTGCTGACATTTTTGGTTAAAATTCATCTTTGGCAATACACTTGACTTTCACATTTACAAGAAAACTGAATACTGTTTTATTTTAACACACATTTTCAATTAATCGTAATTGGGTAAGGTTGATAAAAATCAAAAACACCATTGATTCTGCCCTTGATTTTATCCTCCAGAGGAGGACAATTTAGCCATTAAAGGGGTCACTGCTGCAATGGCGACTCAGGGTCAAACCCGGATATAATCACATTTATCCTTTGGTGTGCATTACAGATTTATTAAGAATAATCATTCATTTACGAGTAAGACTCTTCAATATTTTAGTGGAAGAATGTGTACTTGGTATTAACTCATACTTTCAGTCTGTTTTTTTGTCGGCAGCCATCTATGCATCGCTCTGTCCATCCATCCAGAGAGGCTGACTCCTCGTGCCCTGTAGCCCAGGACAGGGCCTCTCTCCAGGGGACAGTAGCCAGCTTTGTTCCCCCATCATGCCTCGCATTCCCCAGACCTGCCCTGGTTCCCTGACATGCCTGCTCTGTGGGCAAGCAGCCTGCCAGCCAGGGAACCAGCATCCAGCCCAGACAGCCGGTCGGCCATCCAGCCCTACATTCATACATTTGAGCGGCTGACTTATGTACCCCCCTGGCCCAGAACAAGGCTTCTCTCTGGGGGACAGTAGTCGGCTTTGTTCCCCCCCCTCATGCCTCACATTCCCAAGTCCTGCCCTGGGTCCCCCCTCAAGGCACAGGGCACTATGAGGGGCACAGACCTCTGTACGCCCCCATTTCCCTTTCTCTTTCTGATATTATCGCTCTTTAACCCCTACTCCCTCCATCTCCGCCACATCACCACCACCAACACCACATCTTTTTTTCTTTCTCCAGCTTTAAGCTTTCACTGATGCCCTTTCTTGTGTGTTTTCTGCCTCACAAAAACCCATAAAACGGACAGTTTACAACCTTGTCTATCTATTTCCCTCCCACACAATCTGTATCAATGTTCTTTCCAAATCCCTCTCCTCTGTGATTCAGATTTGATGGTTCGGCATTATCAAACTGCCTGTACATCAAATATCATACCTATATATTCCTCGCCTTATCCTCTCTTTATCAGCTTTGCTCTTTCTCTAAAACACACTAATACCCAACTTTTCCAAATCATTCTGTAATGCTATCTCAGCGCCAACCACCAATTCACCTTTTAGCTGCACGCTCAAAACACAAATCACAAAAAACCTGATCCAGTGCCAGTCTGTACCTAGAGCCCACTTCTATTCAGCGAGGAGAAGGGTGGGGGCGTAGGCCATAATTAAAGATGGCGTCCTTGCCGCCGCGGCACAATGGCTCCGCACAGAGAAGGCTTTTATTGCATGTATTTTTCTCAACAGGAGAGTGGGCAGTCTACCCTCTTTGAGCATTTAATTGGTTTAACAGCTGGAGAAGATGGGAGGGGGGGTCCAATTGAGGAGAGGAAACAAAGACATGGAAGAAAAGTGTGCGTCACCAGGATTTTATATTTGTCGTGTCTGATGTTGATAAATATATCAGTGGCAGACAGATTTTTTTGATATTTTGCATCAGGGTGGAAATGAATGATTTGCAGGCCTGTCGCCTCCCATCTGCACACTTATCCTCATCATGGATATTATAATTATTTTAAAATTACACCACTATTAAAAGTGAGGTACTGTCCTTTTTGTTTTAGGATTTTGAAAACATGCTATACCTTTCACCCACTGTGTGTGTGTGTGTGTGTGTGTGTGTGTGTGTGTGTGTGTGTGTGTGTGTGTGTGTGTGTGTTTGTGTGTGTGTGTGTGTGTGTGTGTGTGTGTGTGTGTGTGTGTGTGTGTGTGTGGTGTGTGTGTGTGTGTGTGTGTGTGTGTGTGTGTGTGTGTGTGTGTGTGTTGTGTGTGTGTGTGTGTGTGTGTGTGTGTGTGTGTTTATGCTTGGGTGAATGCGGATGCTGACAAGTGTCTTTGTCTGTCCTCTGCCAATACATGAGAACTGAAGCAGGGCCTAGGGGCAAGGTGAGGCTGTGACGTTCCTCTGGAGGTTTCAACTAATGGAGATCCACTGTTGGGATGGAGAACTGGCCCTTAAGGGCACGGTTGTGGATTAAAAATGTAATCCACTGCACACATTACCTAGAACAGGCTGGAAATTGCATTCTGAGGTGTAAGTGGCCTCAGTCCTGTACTTTAACCTCCCCCGCTCATTTTGCACCACCCCAATGTTGTTATTGGAACATTCTCCTAATGTTTCTGTTTCATTTGATGGGACATGTTTAGAGACCAAAAATATTATCCTTAAACCTCTTTTACTTTTATATGAGTGCCGAGTACATTTTTACATCCCTGTGACTAAACATAAGAACAAGCACTAAACCCCTAAGTATCACAACAGGTGCATACTCCAAAATAAATCAGAATTAGTTACAGCACATTTTATTTAGCAAATCAAATGTAAAGCGTACAATGGACAGTCAACTGTTTACAGGCAGGGGTTTTGAAGGCGAAACATATATTGTCATAACTGACCATTTCCTTCAGAAAACTCAAATATTGATGCTTTTATTACTAGTATTTTATTGTTATTTTTATAATAGAGATAGGCTGAAATGAATTTAGATGAATCACTTCCATGTTGCATCACCATTTTCCACAGTAGCTTCGTGTTTTCATGTTACTGGTTCCTTTCATTCTTTGCAATCTGCAATCTTATGTTATGGTTGACGACAGATAGCCAACAGCAGTTATTTATAAATTATCTTTTTTGTCTTTGGCTTCAATCTTGTAAATCTTTGTTTTACATCCAAGTGTCTTTTTCTGTCCTTGACATTCAACCAACATTTTTGTGTATCTGTTCATTTCAAATGAGCCAACCAACCCTGTGACATAATTTGCCACAGGGCTTTTTATAAAAGCCCTGTTATATCATGACTGATAAGAGTGCAAATCCATTTAGTAAACCACCACATTTATTCTGAAATTTCAACCTAATTCACTGGGTTAGATGTGAAAATATGATGGCTCTACACACTGTTCTACCCTCTGTCTGTCCCCCTGACCAATGGGCAGGTTCTCTGCTCTTCTTTGAAGGAATACTGTTAAATTAGCAATATAAAAATAGATAAATCAATCTTCGATGTTCTTAGCCAATCGTTGACCTCTTAACCCTAACCCAATCGCCCAACCCTACCAGATGCCCTCAGACTTTCCCAACATTCCTCATCACCTGACCTCCCTGCCCTTCTTCACACCTGTTCCAACTACAACCCAGCAATAACCTGACTTTCCTCACACATACATTTGCCTGCATCCCATACTTGCGTCAGCCCTGCAGCACATAGTCTCCAATACTCCTTTTTTCCTCCTTATATAGTATTGGATATTTCTTCGGGTATACACAATCTTTACATACAGGAAAATCTTGTCATTTGTAAATCCTCAGCATATACTGTTTTGGTCTTATGAGCAGATTACCATATAAATCAGAGGGTTTACGATTCTATAATACCCCACGTTCTCTTCGGTGAGCCTATTCATCAGCATTGTATCCATCACAATATGTCCACCTTGTTGGTATCAAATGTGAGCTTTAGTGGAGGCCTAATGGGCAAGGTGGGAGGGTATACACATGAAGGGATGGGTGGTAAACATGCGTGATGTGTTGGGGGGGACTTCCCACAGCTACACTCCAGAGACTGAAAAGCTTATTTCACACTTCATTTCACTCTAATACCTAGAACAACAACACGGGAAAACACACTTACCCATTCAAACACAAACAAACATCTCTGTAATGTATTCCAAATGTCAGCTAACACACACACACCTGACCCCAGACATCATACGTTTCTGCATATGAACATGGATCTAATGTACACATTTGTCACCCACACACTGAATAATGTAAAGGTATAGGAAGAAGGGGGTGGTGGCATATAGAGAAGTAATACAATGAGCTAAAGACCAGAAACATAATCTTCTTCTATCAAGGAGTGTGTGTATGATGCATCCTGTGTTCAGTCTCTAAATAAAAGTGTTTGTGTGGGCTGACAACAAATCAATAGAGCACAGCTCATAACCTGTAAATGCATTCTTTTGAAATGCTATTAAAGAATTCTCTCAGGTATTGCAACCATGCTTAAAGACACTGTGAACTAAAACTGGAGATTATTAGCAGAAAGAGGAGATGGTGGCAAGGAGGGAACAAAACAATGCCTGTTCAGACTCTGAATCATATACTAGGTTCTTCTAACACGCACAATTTAGCTTAAAATTAAGGAAAAGCTTGCTTGCATAACTGCTAGTTGTAAGCAGTTGGTATGGGTGATCCTCACTAAACTTTGACATGTAATATTAGGGACTGAATATGGACCATGGTCCATGGTCTGAGCTGGTCAACCACTAGCTTGCTATGCTAATTAGCTAAATGGCTAGTTAGCGCTGAGTAGTCTCGTGTTTTTCTATGTGTTTTTGTGAATACTTTATTGGTATTGCGGATACTTTGTGGATACTATATCAGGATTGCCAACTTTGGGTAGGCTACGGCTGGAGTGAGATTTTGATAGCATGGGTTTAATTACACATATGCGCACTAAATGACTGCTATTGTGTCAGTAGCGGGACCTTAGAATATATATAGGATATTGTAGAGCCGATGAATGGGAGTCGGAGGCGGTGTGTTCAGTATGGAACTCCACACTTTATTAACACGAAACATTCAGACAGGTAAGACATTAGCTTGTTGCTGTATGTAAAGCTAGCATGAATGAACAACAACCCCGGTGCCCTCACTAACGGGTCCGGGTTGCAACACACACAAACACACAGTGAATTATGTCCTATCACGTGGCACCACACAAGCCCCCCCAGAATTCACATGTACACAAAATCAGCGTGGCGGGGAGGAACGACACGCCGACTCCTGCGCATGGGAGTCGGAAAAGCGATGTCCGACTGTGCGGCCCCCGGAAGAGTTGGGACCGGAACCGTAGGCCCCGATTCCGAGACAGGGGTAGAGGCCGGGGGGCGGCCCCGTCGCGGAGGTCGAGCCAGCACCACCGGCTGGTCTAAGTCCAGGTGAGCAGCCTTCACCCGGTCCAACGAGACGTGCTCGGTCTTACCACCCAGGTCGACCACAAGGTGTTTGTCACCGTGCTCCAGAACCCGGAAAGGCCCATCATAAGGGGGCTGTAGGGGTTCCCTGTGCGCGTCGTGCCGGATAAACACATGCCCCGCCGAGCGGAGCTCCACGGGAACCCGGTACACCTGAGTACCGTGCCGAGCAGTGGGGATCGGAGCAAAGGCCTCAACGGCGTCCTGCAGGAAAGCCCGCTGGGCCGTTGCCAACCAGGGAGCCGATGCGTTGGGGAGGAAATCCCCCGGAACCCTCAGCAACTGACCGTACACCAACTCCGCCGTGGAGCACTGCAGATCTTCCTTAGGTGCGGTGCTCAGGCCCAGCATCATCCAAGGCAGCTTGTCGACCCAATTACCGTCCGTAAGGCCGGCCTTGAGGGCCGCCTTCATGGAGCGATGGAACCGCTCACAGAGGCCGTTAGCCTGAGGGTGGTAAGCGGTAGTCCTGTGCAGCTTAACCCCCAAACCACTCGCCACGGCGTTCCAGAGCTCGGACGTGAACTGTGAGCCCCTGTCCGAGGAAATGTCTGACGGGGTGCCAAAACGACACACCCACGTCGCAATGAAAGCTCGTGCAATGTCTGCGGCTGATGTTGACACGAGAGGAACCGCCTCCGGCCAACGGGTCGTCCTGTCCACCATGGTGAGGAGGTAGGAAAAACCTTGAGAAGAGGGCAATGGACCAACCAGGTCGATGTTGACGTGAACCTCCTCTCAGGCACCAGGAAACGCTCCAAAGGGGCCTTCGTGTGGTGGTGCACCTTAGTGCGCTGACAAGCCACGCACTCACCAGCCCAAGTCCTCACGTCCTTTTTCAGCCCATGCCAGACGAACTTCGCGGCCACCAAGCGCACCGAAGGCTTAACGCCAGGGTGTGACAGGCCGTGCACTGCCTCGAACACAGAGCGCCTCCAGCTGTCGGGAACGACTGGCCGTGACAGGCCCGTGGAAACGTCACACAGGAGGGTAACGTTTTATGCATTTTCCAGAAAAGGTGGTAGTTTGGTAAACAGTGACATCAACGACATGTTTGGTCTGTAAAATGTCCAAAAGTAAAAGAATGGGAGATAAATATCCCAAAGTCCATCCATCCATCTTCTCCCGCTTATCCGTGGTCGGGTCGCGGGGGTAGCAGTTCCAGCAGAGAGCCCCAAACTTTCTTTTCCCTGGCGACATCAACCAGCTCTGACTGGGGGATCCCAAGGCGCTCCCAGGCCAGCGAAGAGATATAATCCCTCCACCTGGTCCTAGGTCTACCCCTTGGTCTCTTCCCAGCTGGACGTGCCTGGAACACCTCCCTAGGGAGGCGCCCAGGTGGCATCCTAACTAGGTGCCCGAACCACCTCAACTGGCTCCTTTCGACGCGAAGGAGGAGCGGCTCAACTCCGAGTCCCTCCCTGATGACCGAACTTCTCACCTTATCCCTAAGGGAGACACCAGCCACCCTGCGGAGAAAACCCATCTCGGCCGCTTGTATCCGCGATCTCGTTCTTTCGGTCATGACCCATCCTTCATGACCATAGGTGAGGGTAGGAACGAAAATGGCCCGGAAGACCGAGAGCTTTGCCTTCTGGCTCAGCTCCCTTTTCGTCACAACGGTGCGGTAAAGCGACTGCAGTACCGCTCCCGCTGCTCCGATTCTCCGGCCCATCTCACGCTCCATTGTTCCCTCACTCGAGAACAAGACCCCGAGATACTTGAACTCCTTCACTTGGGGTAAGGACTCATTCCCTACCTGGAGTGGACAGTCCCATCGGTTTCCTGCTGAGAACCATGGCCTCAGATTTGGAGGTGCTGATCCTCATCCCAGCCGCTTCACACTCGGTTGCGAACCGATCCAGTGAGTGCTGAAGGTCGCAGACCGATGAAGCCATTAGAACCACATCATCTGCAAAAAGCAGTGGTGCAATCCTTAGTCCACCGAACTGCAGACCCCCTCCCCCATGACTACGCCTCGAAATCCGATCCATGTATATTACAAACAGGATTGGTGACAAAGCGCAGCCCTGGCGGAGGCCAACCCTCACCGGAAATGGGTCCGACTTACTGCCGAGGACCCGGACACAGCTCTCGCTTTGGGAGTACAGAGATTGGATGGCCCTGAGTAGAGACCCCCTCACCCCATACTCCCGCAGCACCTCCCACAGTAACTCCCTGGGAACTCGGTCATACGCCTTCTCCAAGTCTACAAAACACATGTAGACCGGATAAGCGTACTCCCAGGCCCCCTCCAGGATCCTTGCGAGAGTAAAAAGCTGATCCGTCGTTCCACGACCAGGACGGAATCCGCATTGTTCCTCCTCAATCTGAGGTTCGACAATCGGCCTGACCCTCCTTTCGAGTACCTTAGAGTAAACTTTCCCGGGGAGGCTGAGTAGTGTGATGCCTCTGTAATTGGCACACACCCTCTGATCCCCCTTTTTAAAAAGGGGAACCACCACCCCGGTCTGCCACTCCTTCGGTACCGTTTCCGACTTCCACGCAACGTTGATGAGACGTGTCAACCATGACAGTCCCTCAACACCCAGAGCCTTCAGCATTTCCGGGCGGATCTCATCCACCCCCGGGGCTTTGCCACTGTGGAGTTGTTTGACGACCTCAGTGACCTCCCCCCGGGAGATTGGTGTTGATCCCCCGTCATACTCCAGCTCTGCCTCTAACATAGAGGGCGGAGTTGTCGGGTTCAGGAGTTCCTCAAAGTGTTCCTTCCAACGCCCTAACACTCCATCAGTTGAGGTCAACAACGTCCCATCCTTACTGTACACAGCTTGGATGGTTCCCTGCTTCCCCCTCCTGAGGTGTCGGACAGTTTTCCAGAACAACTTTGGTGCCGCCCGAAAGTCCTTCTCCATGTCTTCTCCGAACTTCTCACACACCCGCTGCTTTGCCTCGGCCACGGATGAGGCTGCTGCCCTTCGGGCCTGTCGGTACCTTGCAACTGCCTCGGGAGTCCCCCGGGATAACAAATCCCTGAAGGCCTCCTTCTTCAGTCGGGACGGCTTCCCTGACCACCGGTGTCCACCAGGAGGTTCGAGGGTTACCGCCCCTTGAGGCACCTAGGACCTTGAGACCACAGCTCCCCGCCGCGGCTTCGGCAATAGAGGCTTTGAACACCGACCACTCTGGTTCAATGTCCCCAACCTCCACAGGAATGCCCGAAAAGCTCCGCCGGAGGTGTGAGTTGAAGGCCTCCTGAACTTGGGCCTCCTCCAGACGTTCCCAGTTCACCCGAACTACACGTTTGGGCTTACCAGGTCTATCCAGAGGCTTCCCCCGCCACTCGACCCAACTCACCACCAGATGGTGATCAGTTGACAACTCCGCCCCTCTCTTTACCCGAGTGTCCAAAACATACGGCCTCAGGTCCGATGATACGATAACGAAATCGATCATGGACCTTCTGCCTAGGGTGCTCTGGTACCACGTACACTTATGAGCATCCTTATGTTCGAACATGGTGTTTGTTATGGCCAATCCATGACTAGCACAGAAGTCCAGTAACAAACCACCACTCCGGTTCAGATCAGGGGGGCCGTTCCTCCCAATCACGCCCCTCCAAGTGTCTCCATCATTGCCCACATGTGCGTTGAAGTCTCCCAGCAAGATTAAAGAGTCCCCTTCAGGAGCCCCATACAGGACTCTTTCCAGGGTCTCCAAGAAGGCCGTATACTCTGAACTGCTGTTGGGTGCATAAGCACACACAACAGTCAGAGTTTTCCCCCCCATAACCCGCAGGCGTAGGGAGGCGACCCTCTCGTCCACTGGGGTAAACTCCAACAACGAAGCACCTAACCGGGGACTTGTGAGTATCCCCACACCCGCCCGGCGCCTCACACCTTGAGCAACTCCGGAGAAGAATAGAGTCCAACCCCTATCCAGAAGTAAGGTTCCAGAGCCGACGCTGTGCGTAGAGGTGAGATCAACCAGATCCAACTGGTAACGCTCCACCTCCCGCACAAGCTCCGGCTCCTTCCCCCCCAGAGAGGTGACGTTCCACGTCCTCAAAGCCAGCTTCTGTCGCCCGGGTCTGGTCCGTCGAGACCCTCCGCTTTCACTGCCACCCTTCTGGCAGCGCACCCGACCCCATTGATGTTTCCCGTAGGTGGTGGGCCCGCGGGACGGAGAAGCGGAGGTGTTGCCCACGTTGCCTTTTCGGGCTGGGCCCGGCCGGGCTCCGTGGCAAGCCCGGCCACCAGACGCTCGCCGACGAGTCCTCCTTCTGGGCCTGGCTCCAGAAGGGGACCCCGGGCTTCCTCCGGGCCGGGTATCCTCACTTCTTGTATCGTCTTTCATGAGGTCTTTTGAAGGTCTCCACATTTTATTATATTTTGTGTGTTTCTGGTCCTCTTTCAGTTGAGACAGTGTATGAAGGATGTGTCAGGATGTAGAACTCTTGTGTGAACATTGGATAAAGCCAGGTTCATATTCTTGTTTCATGTTGTTGACATATTCAAAGGTTTGCACAGAGCGATATATCTTTGTGTTGCGCCATAAATCAGAAAATACTGCATTTAAAAAGTCATTTCCTGCATGTTTTTGCAGTGTGATATAAATAATGTACAAGCTTTCAGATTGCTGTACTTCACTAAACAGAGACATTAACGACATGTTTGGTGTTGAAAATGTCCGAAAAAGTGAAAGAATGGGAAATAAATATTCCAAAATCTCAAAATGGTATTATATTTTTTGTGTGTTTGTGGTCCTCTTTCAGTTGAGACACTGTAGGATGCTTCCGGAAAAGACCAAACACTGGATGTCTTTCAGTCGCCAACATGTGTTTTCGAAACACTAATATTAACGGGGAAACCCTGCAGGACTCAAATGCCTCGTCTCTGTTCCCCTAAACTCATTTGGGAGTGATGACTGATTATTATCAGTCCCGGGGACTGCGGCAGGCTGGCTTGACTGTGTTTTCCGAAGTGGAGGCTGGCTTGACCGCAGTCCCGGGGGTAACGCTGCCCTTCCTCTGCACGTTGTTTCTCTTTCAGAAACACAGAGGACTGTTTGTATGATGGGATCACAGACACGCTGCAATCGGTTTCCGCTAAAAGTCGAGTCCAGTGTCTATGGAGTGTCATTTTTATTTTTTATAATTTGGGAAGAATGAAATTCGATAGGAAAAGCCAGCTAAATCGGTAGGCGGTAGAAACATGTCAAAAGCGGTAGACTACCGCCCAAATCGGTAGGGTTGGCAGGTATGAATATATGCCTAAC
The DNA here is from genome assembly GCF_902827175.1 of Gymnodraco acuticeps. NCBI lineage: Eukaryota > Metazoa > Chordata > Actinopteri > Perciformes > Bathydraconidae > Gymnodraco > Gymnodraco acuticeps. The sequence continues at coordinate 121,546 of NW_022990517.1, forward strand.
AATAGTATAATAAGAGACCTTTAAAGTAACACACTGATTGTCAGACTTTAAAACACATTTATTTCAAAATGGTGGGATTTACCTGCTTACCATTTGTCACGGCCCCAACTGTGTCCCTGTTTGTTCCCCTGTGTGTGGTTTCGCTTGCAGGCAGCAGCCTGATTGCACTCACCTGGCCGACCGACTCAGCTGTCCCTCGTCAATCGAATCATGACACAAGCATATCTACTCCAGTCTCCCAGCAATTCACCGCCAGATTGTTTTCTGCACCAGTGGTATTGCGTCCTCCTGGCTGCTCAGTTCAGATATCTTGTCTGAGTGTTTTTCTGTACTTTTTGTAATTAGTTTCTCCTTGTGCTTCCAGTGCGATCCCTCAGCCATCGACCACCAGAACTTCCAGCCTACCTGCCTGCTTCTCCCTTCACCATACCTGCCTGCCTTGTTCTCAGTCCAGCCTGAACTGCCTACCTCCACTCCGGACCTCCATAGTCTCCAAACCTGCCTGAGTCTCCAAACAATAAATAATTTGAACATCTTAAGTCATTGCCTGCGCCTGGTTCCTGTTTAAAACAAAATCCTAACAGAACAATCTGGCCACCAGATGCTCAGAGAGGTTATGGATAACCTCGCATCACTAGCCGTCAACGTAGCACAGATGGGACATCAACTCAACCTGGTCTCAACTCACCTTACTCCGCCTGCTCCTGAGGATCCAGCTCCCCCACAAGAGTTAACACCGGTTCCAGCCCAGCCCGCTTTCCCTTCACGTGAGCCAAATATTCCCACTCCAGAGCGGTACGCTGGTGCCTTAGGGACATGTAAGTCTTTCTTAATGCAGTGTTATCTTGTGTTTGAGCAGCAGCCGTCTACTTATGCTAACGACAGAGCTAAGATTTGTTATATGATAGGTTTACTTACGGGTAGCGCCCTAGCCTGGGCATCAGCTGTATGTGAGAGTCAGTCCAACGTTTGTAATTCTTATCCAGAGTTTGCAGAGGAAATTAAGAAAGTATTCCACCACCCCGTCAGATGTAGGGACGCTACTAAACGCCTCCTCTCTCTGCGACAGGGCTCCCGTAGTGTAGCCGAATACTCAGTGGAATTTAGGACCTTAGCTGCAGAGGCAGGGTGGAATGACACAGCACTTCAAGGGTTTTTTCAAACAGGGCTAACTGATTCTGTCAAGGATGAGTTAGCAGTGAGGGACGAATCAGCTAACTTGGATGAGTTGGTCTCTCTATCCATAAGACTGGATAACTGTTTTAGGAAGCCAGCCGATCTCCTGGGTCACTCCCCTCTCGCCCTGTCTCGTCTCCTCTCACAAGATTCAGGTCAGAAACGTTCCCAAGTCCCAGTGCCCCATCTGAGGTCTTTTCTCCTCCCCTATCTTAAGAGGAACCGATGCAGCTAGGCAGAGCCCGACTCACTCCCCAAGAACGTCTCCGGAGAATAAGAGAAGGACTTTGTGTCTACTGTGCTCACTCCGGTCATTTCGTGGACACATACCCCCAGCGCCAAAAAGATGCTCGCCAGTAAAGGTGGGGATACTGGTGAGCAAGGCTGTTTCTTCCTCAACCCCCCAGACCCGCAAGCCACTTGAAGCCACACTGTTGTTAAACCAACAGTCTCTCTCTCTGCCTGCCCTAGTGGACTCTGGGGCTGATGAGAGCTTTTTGGATGCCCAACTGGTTGCCTCAGCCGGCATCGCAACTCAACCTCTGACAGCTCCTCTCAATGCTCGAGGTCTGAATGGGAAGCTCCTGGCACATGTTACTCATGTCACTGAACCCCTACATCTCGTCCTGTCTGGTAATCACCATGAAATGATTCAGTTCCATGTCATATCCTCCCCTCACCAGTGTTGGGCAAGTTACTTCCAAAATGTAATATATTACTTATTACTGTCTTTTGAAAGTAATAAGTTATATTACTGTCTCTGAAATGTAATGAGTTACACTACTTTTTAGTTGTGGCCCTTAAGGCTACTCACAACTTTTATTACATGGCTTAGTTGAATACTCGATTCTGATTGTAAATTCTTAACATGTGACACGTTGTTAATACAGTACAGACCACTGTCAAGGACTATAATGAAGGTTGCTAAGGAGGATCAAGAAAGAGAAAGGAAAAGAGGTTAAAAGACGGAGCGCTGGACGTCAGATAAATCACCAGAAGAAGGCAGAGAGGAAGTAAACACTAACAGGACACGGAATGGGCTCTGTATTTTGTTTAGTATATGGCCGTGTACAGGCCCGGTTCCGGAACAAAATGACTCGGGGTGCATCTGAGATTACAGGGGGCGCAGCAGTAGTAGGTTTACGTGAGCAATAGTGGCCGGCAACAGCAATGAAAAGTAGCATTGATTGTCCCCAATGAACAGATTATGGCATTTGTTATGTTTTGAAACCAAGCAAGTGAGAACATTTCAAGTTCGTTAAAAGTGCAATCCTGAAATACAAAAGCTTCAAAACTGTACTGATAAAACAAATGAGAACATATTGTAAATCAAGGCAAATATTATTTGAACCATGCTCATGGTTTGAAATGGCAAACATTGAAAAGCAAAAGTATTATTAAAACCATGTAGGCCTACTAAACATCACCTTGGTCCCTATACTCTCGGAAGAGAATATTTACTGTGCTTGAAAACTGGTATCACATCATCATGTGAGGTTGACTTTGTGACCTGGAGAACATTTCAGCTGCAACATTAGCTTGTTGATAAGCTTGGGATATGAAATCTTTTTGTAGCCATTTGTGGTAAAGGCATCTGTGCCAGAGCCGTATAATAGAAGAGTTACGACAACGGAAGTCCAAAAACGGTTATCGTCACGTGGTTCATGTAGACGAGGATCGTTCCCCGGAAGTTCATGGCGGGCAATGTGAATGCACTGATAACAGGAGATAGAACTACGATTTTTGGTAATTATTAGTGAATAAAGGTTTTGATTTGCAATATTTATACAACAAATCGATATGTGTATGTATTTACATCAATATGTTTTAAAAAATAAAATAGAATTTGCTAATATTAAGTGATAATATTAGGATTAGTGTGAACAACTAGTTTACATGGTAGGCTAACAGTGCCTTGGTTAAAGAGCCTGTTGCTGTTTATTTATAGCTTTGAATTCTTTAAAACCAATATTATCTTCTTAAACTTGTATGGTAGTCAGGAGCATCACTTTCTAATGTTTATTGATATATTTAGAGGGAGGGGATCTAAAGTAATGCTTTAAAATTCAGATTAGATTAATGTCTACCATTTTCTTAAATTCATGGTAGTTTCAGTAATCCCATGGTAATTGAGGACACAAGTTATCTAAATGACTAATGTCATCTTTATGGCTTTCAGAAAGGACAGGAGACCGACAGGTGACTATCAAAGGACTAGCAGCAGCAGCATGATGATGATGATGTTAAATGTGTTGTTTTAGGAACATCCATTGCAAATACATGGAATTCAATAAACATTAAATAGCATATCATGGAGTTTGTCTGTGCCTTTTCCTCCGTGTTGTCCTGGTTTGCTGTGCTGCCTCCTAGTCGCCACCATGGTTTGCTGTGCTGCCTGGGGATGCTCAAATCGCTCCGAGAAAGGAGTACGAATGTACGGCTTCCCCACTGACACAGAGCGGAGGAAAAAATGACTGGCTCAAGTCAGCAGGAGCAATTTCACGACCAACAGCAACAAAATATGTGAGGTAATTATATACAAACACTGCATTTGCACTTTTTCACAAAACGAAAACCACACCATTGGGAAAGTTTAATGTTTTGTTTAATACAAAAAAACAGGGAAAGGCTTGAAAAACACAGAGTTGAGACTCAGGGTGCAGGGTGAGGGTCTCAGTGCAGGTATTCAGGCTCCATTGAATCCCCCTCTGGTTCTTGTGCTGAAAGAGGGATAAACAGACAGGAGAAAGGGTTATACACACCTATATAGCACACCTATTGGATGGGAAATTGCCTTGGGGAGATAAGGTGTGGTCTTTGTTCCCAACTGAAGTTATGGAACTTTATTATTTGTGAATTTAATAAAGTATGACAAATGGCATCAGTAACAGATGTGATATGAATTTCTATAAAGTTGTCTCACATTCTTGGTCATATTTTATATACAGTATGTAATGAGTATAACATGTCCAGTAAGTATAAAGTGTTTCCTAATTCAACCACTATGGAATATGTATGTGGGCAGACAAGATTCAGACACAGTTGTTCTGTGTGTGAAGTAACCTCAAGTCACTCCGCAGGCACATTTTGATGCAGACCAGTTTGTCAAGACAAAAAAGGGCAAGACTAGGCTGAGAGCAGAGGCTATACCCACCATCTTCGTGCATCGCCCTGTGGTCAAAAAGAGAAGGGCCCCTGCACCACGATTCACCCCGGGACCTGTATCTACAAAGCCCATAGCTCATGATCACAGCTATAGTGTGAAAGGTGACACAGGTATAATAAGTATGAACTCTTAGTAACAAAAGTAATATTTCTTATTTTTAAGTGGTATAATATTTTAAATGTTCGAACATTTACAGTGCCATGTCTTCTACTTACATTAGTCTCAAAGATTGAGGGAAGAAGGGATGAGGAGACTGAGAGAAAGGAAAGTGAGGGTGAAGAAAGAGAGGACATGGCTAGTGAGGAGAGACAGGGAGGGCGGACACCACCCACTCAGCCAGCAGCCAGTCAGCATACGAGGGAACCAGCAGCCACTCAGCATACGAGGGAACCAGCAGCCAGTCAGCATACGAGGGAACCAGCAGCCATTCAAACAGATCTATTACAACAATTAAAGAGAAAATTAAAGAGCCAAGAAGGAATCACCAAAAAAGCAAAGGCTGCACTAAGAAAAATCAGGAAGGAAAATGCAGCTCTCAAGAAAACAATGAAAATTAGGGACAAGAAATATAAGAAAACGTTTTCAAAAGACCAACTGAAGGCATTAGGCAGACTCACCACAAAGGGGATGAAATGGAGCAATGAGACAATTAAGAAGGCTTTAAAAATTCGCTTTGCGAGCGGACCAACGGGTTACAAAACTCTGCAGGAATTGAAGATTCCCCTTCCAGGAATAAGGACACTGCAAAGAAGGATGCAATGTGTTAAGTTTGAGCCTGGTGTGTTGACAGAGGTCTTTGATTTCCTAAAATTGAAGGCAGATAAATTGACAGACCTTGAAAGGGAGTGTGTGTTGACCTTGGATGAAATGGCAATCACACCAAGTGTGGAGTTAGACATGATTACAGGCAAACTGTACGGTGATGTGACTTTACCAGGTCACACAGGGGTGGCAACACATGCTTGTGTGTTTATGTTGGCTGGAAACACAACACGGTGGAAGCAAGTAGTGGCATATCATTACACTGGCAATTCTACCAATGGAGCAGAGTACAGGCCAATCATTATTGAGATAATACAGAGGGCAGCATCCATAGGGCTACATGTGCTTGATGTCACCACCGACATGGGTAGCCCTAACCGAGCCATGTGGAAATCCTTTGGGGTGGACCAAAATAAAACATCGGTGCCACATCCAGCAAAACCAGACAGGCAGCTCTATTTCATGCCCGATATCCCACATCTGGTAAAAAATTTAAAAAGTGCCCTTGTCCGTGGGCAGGTCTTCATAATTCCTGAGGATGTTGTTAACAGAGAGAACCTCCCCTCTAACGAGGTTTCTGTGGTCCCCATTAAGGACTTATTGACCTTTCAGGAAGGGATGGCCTTAAAAATAGCTCCCCATCTTTCAGCTGCAGCCATCGAGCCAAGTCACTTTGATAAGATGAAGGTTGGTCTTGCTCTAAATGTGTTCAGTAAGGCTACAAGTGCTGGGCTGAAATACATGGTGCAGCAAGAAAACCGCCCTCTGTCATACCTGACGACAGCGTGGTTCATGGAGCAGGTTCATCGTTGGTTTGATCTGATGTCATCTCGCCATCCAATTACAGCCCTGAGCAGGCTCAAGATGGAGGAGTACCAAAAGGCCATCACCTTCCTCCAGAACATCGTCCATCTGTTTCGTGGGATAAAGATAGGTCAAAAGGGAGGTTGGAAGCCTGTTCAAACAGGGGTGATAATGGCAACAACATCCATTTTGGCCATACAAGAGGAGATGCTTACACAAGGACACAGGTTTGTGTTAACGTCAAGGTTCACACAAGACTGCCTTGAAAATACATTCAGCTGTGTGAGGTCTAAAAATCCTGTCCCAACTCCAGTGGAATTCCATCATGCACTGAGAATCATATCTGTGGGGCAGTTCCTCACCACCATCAGCTCTGGGAGCTACCAGGAAGACCACAGTAGCTTTTTGGCAGACTTCCTGGACACAGGGGAGCCAAAAATCACTCCATCAGTCAGAGTAGAACAGCTGATGGCGGTGAACAGAGCAGCAGCACCTGACCTCACAAAAACTGAGAAATGTATTCTCTTCCATCTTGCAGGCTACATCGTCCACAAAATCATCAAGTTTGCCAGCATCTGTGAAAAATGCAAAATTGCAACAGAGCACCATGATGAGAGTCCTTCTGGTGACAACAGCTTGTTAGTGGACTTGAAAGACTTCAAGGCAGGTGCTCTTTGTCGTCCCTCCCAAGAAGCCTTTGACTTCATTCACCAAATTGAGGAACTATTTAGGACCAAGACTGGTTCCTCCCTCATGCAGCTCCCCAACGCAGTGGGTGTCTTGGAGAAAGAAGCTCAGGCCCTCTCCAGCAGGCTTCCGTCATGCTGTGGAGTACAACAAAAACTCGTAAAAAGATTTATACGGCTGAGGCTGAGAATTGAGGCAAAACAAATCAGAAATGACAGAAAAAAAATTAAATTAAAAGATGGCCATTTTGGAAGCAAGAGCCAATCCAAAAAGGTGAAAAGGAACAACAGCAGCCAAACTACCACATCCAGCAACCCCCAAACAGATCCACAGCTGCAATCATTTCCATTAGCCGTTGCAATGGAAATATTTGGACTAAACATTGCTCTTCCACCTGCCAGCACCCAGCTAACATCACTGCCCCTCCACCCGTAACATCACTGCCCCTCCACCCGTAACATCACTGCCCCTCCACCTGCCAACATCACTACCCTCCACCTGCCAGCACCCAGCCAGAGGAGAGCAAACAACAAAAACAAGCAAGGTGTCCCGTCATGTACCTGGAAGTTTGGGTTGGCAAAATGGAGTAAGAGAGGGACTTGAAAAACCTTGGTGGCTCTCTACTCCTGTTGTTACAGTTGTCTTGGTTACAGCTCTCACGTGTTTTTTTGTTGCCATTTCCACATCTTTAGAAAATATGAAATAAAAAATTGAAGTGAAATCAACCTCTTCTCTGGAGAACAAACTTTGATTTCTCTGTCTTGTGAGTTTGCAGTCTTGCTCCTCCACCTGTAACATCACTGCCCCTCCACCTGCCATACAGTAGGTTACTAACAAGATTACTTATATAATACAGTGATAGAATACATGTTTAGTATGCTTACTTATATAAAACAGTAGTATTAAACTTACCTTGTGTTTTCACACTCACTTAAGTCCCTCTCCCTTTGCCATCAATCCAAAATCAGCTGAGCTGCAACATTATACAGGCAGGTAATAATCAACATAATCACAAGGACACAATATGGCTCTGCTAAAAACACTCACTCTTACACGCACCAAAGTTATATTTATCTAATATTTAACTCCCTCCACCCCCGCATACAATCCCGTTTAGAAGCCCCTCTTCTCTAATTCAACAACGTTGGACCAAATGACATTAAGAGAACGGAATTTACAATTAAAAGGTTGTTCAACGTCTGTTGCTAACTTGCTTCGGTATCCTAGCTTGATCTGTTTTCTGTAAACGTTCCCTAAATCAGTAGATTTAGGGATAATCCACTGACATCCTTTAATACACATGTTCAATTGAATCAGATGTACTGATAATATCCGCAATATAAATCTTTAAACTTCTTCTTACCTTTAAAAGTCCGTAACGAACGGTTATTATGCTGCAACTCTACCGCTCTGCTAGCCTTGGCGCTAACTTCCGGGGAACGAATGAGAGGCTCCACGATCCGCCATTGCTGTAAAAAAGTGGTCCATTGGAGTGAACGGAGATGTCATAACTCTTCTATTATACGGCTCTGATCTGTGCTATTGTATGCATTATTTTTGACCCAACATTTCTACAGGCATGGCAGAATATGGCACTATTTTCACATGAATATTCTAGCCATTGTCTATTTTTATACCACAAAATGACCGCCTAACCCCACTGTACAGGCGGGTACTTTTTTAGATATACCTGGGCAGGCTCTGTTTTGCCGTGGTATCCTGGCACCTGCGGGCCGCAGAGGGGCGGCGTAGTTTCGGGCGGCGGCGAGTCAGGCGGCGAGTAAGCTCGTGTCCACAACGGAGGGTAACGTGATGTCCCCATCTGACCTGTTGCTACTGTCTGCAGTAGATGCAGGGGCGGATCTACTGGGGTGGCAACTGCCACCCTAAACAATAGCCTTGCCACCCCAGCTGCCACCCCAGTTGGCATCTTTGTTTTGAAAGAAAAGTTGTGGCTCATCGGACATTTATGAGAGAAAGTATCTAATGTCCGAGTGCAAGTGAATGCAGCACAAGATGCACGTCATGTAACCCCTCCCCCGGTCCTGGCGCGAGAGTGGAAATATGATTGGTGGCGAATTCACTTGAATGGGGGAACGGCGCAAAACGAGAAGCCTTTCGGACCCAAGCACTGAAGGAATGAGGTAGTTGCGGTCTACAATGACAGAGAAGAGAATGTCAAGTTTGGCTGTACTCAGCATTGAATCAAAACGCACTACGGCTGTTGATCTTAATAAGTTTGTGAGGCGTTTTTCTGAACAAAATAGTAATCGCCGCATTCAGCTGTAATAGACATGCCAACTTGATGCTCTGCTCACGGATGAGTCGATGAGAATAACAAACTGTTAAGATGATGACCTTGTATGCGTGTATATATTTTTTTCTTTGAGGGGGTCTGCCCCCAAAAAACAGTTTTAAGTCCTGAGAAAGTAAAATAAGACGGTGTGTAAAACTACACTGCCCAGCCAACAGAAAGTAACCACTTTGATTTAACTAGGCCAGTAGGTAAGGACCTTCCACTGGATAATAACTGCAGCGATGTTTTAGCTGAATACAAGTTTTTTTAACCCTAACTGATGCAGTTAGTCACTTCTTTAATGTTTGTTCTTTCTGATGTAAAGTCAAGGTTGTAACTGTATATCAATAATGATATAATTACTTGTTTTTCAAATTTGAAGGAGGGTGAGCAAGCATCTTGATGAACATTCATCATTAACTCCTCCAAAAAATATAGTTTATTCAATAATAAATGAATATGTGAATCATAACAGTTCTTCACTATATCTGTAAAGCGACTTTGAGCACCTGTAAAAACGCGAACAAATTAAATCTATTATTATTTATTAACAGTGATTGACAGCTGATAGGAATAATATGATTGTTAATAGTATCATATTCATTCAGACAAACATCGATGAGACAGTTAATTAATGTACTTATTGCAGCAGTCTGCATAGATTTGGTACCCCTGCTGGTCTAAGAGTGAGACAAACTCATTCAGTTATTGTTCAGTTAAAATTCATTAAATTACGTCTGCCACCTTATATGTAAGGCTTTACTGATGTGCCACAATAATATCACCTATGTGATTGAGTTAAAATATTAATATTGTGGCTTTCCAAGTTAACATTGATTGTAGGGGTGTAACGGTTCACAAACATTTCGGTTCGGTACGTACCTCGTTTTTAGGTCACGGTTCGGTTCGTTACGTTTTCGGTACAGCAGAAAAAATTATCACAAAACATTACATTTTTTTTTTTACATTATTGTAACGTTCACAAGGTGAGTCGGAAACAGGTTTCTCGTTATTAGGCTTTAATAACTCTTGTTTGACAACAGATGATCACATGTACATGTACACTTGTGGGTTCAACCTCACACTACCCTAACTCCTACGCCTACACATATATATATAGCAGTGTCTACGTCACAACTCCCCGCCCTCCCCCGTCCGCTCCCCCAACCACAGGCCCGCACCTCAACCAGCATCACTGTGCAGCTCTATGATTGGCAGAGAGACGGGGGATGCTTGAGTGACACCCTGGACATCCTATGCAGGGTCGCAACACTACCCCCCCACTACAAAGTTCCTCGCCCACGAGGAACAAATAAACACAGCACAACAGTACATCTACACACTGTACTTTGACTAGGAAGGTCTGGGTGGACTACCATCCCTTCCAGTGAGACCAGGGCGCATTCTTGCCCTCTACAGGAACTGAGGGGTCTCACTATAACTTTACTACCACACAACGTCTCTGAAGCGACCCGGGGGTCGTGTCTGCCTTCTCGGCAGGGGGACTGGGGTCAGGAGGACCGGGGTTGCCGGATCTGGCCCAGGCGGCAAAAAAATGGGGGGACTCTCAGTCCCTGATGGGGGACTGCTGCTCTGTTCGCCGGGGGGCCTGAGTGGGGATGTCGAGGGGACGGCTGTGGGCCCCGATGTTCCTTGGGTCTGTGGGGAAGCGACTCCTCTGTACGGAGCCAACCTGTCTCTGTGGAGCACCACTTTTCTCCCCTTTGGTGGCAGCTGCACCCTGTAGACCACTTCCCCCACCCTCTCCAGTACTCTGTAGGGACCAACCCACTGACTGTCCAGTTTTGGGCACCGGCCTTTCTTTCGTTGTGGGCTGTAGACCCAAACCAGCTCCCCGGCCCGGAAATGCTGCCCTCTGGTCCTGGTGTCATAGTTCCGCTTCTGTCCACCTCGTCCAGTCTCAGCTCCATCTCCTTCAGTTCGCCTCCGAGTCTGAACCTCACAGAGTCCAGGGTCTGCTCCGCCTCTGCCTTCATCGAGGCCTCTCTGTGTTGGGCGTTCTGCTCCATGGTACTCCTCTCCGCTATAGCTATGCTTGCCTGCTTCTGGGACTCATCCAGCTGAGATTTACAGGTATCCAACTCTGCATCTGTCCTTTTCAGGTCTTCTAGAGTTTTCAAAGTCTCCAGTTGGGATTGTTCTAGCTTATTCTGGAGCTCGTTGTAACCTTGCTGCAGCGCCTTAGCGTCTCTACCCATCTCGCTGATCCTCTCCTGGTACTTGATGCAGTCCCTCTGCAGCTGCCGGACCTCCAGCTGCTTCTCCCTCAGCAGCTCCTCCTGCTTACCAGACTCTGCTTCTGCTCTCTCTCTCTGTGCTTGCCTCATGTCCTCCTCCAGCCTGGCGGCCCGGTTGCTCTCGCTCTGTGCCTCAGCCTCCAACTCGGCCCGCTCCCTCGCCAACCGCTCCACCTCCCGCTGCAGCTCGGCCAAGTGCTCCCGGTTGTCCGCCGCCTCCTGCTGGTAGTCTGCGATGCTGCCGTTGAGCTGGGACAGCTGGTTCGTCAGACGCTCCTCCAGGTTGTCCTTCTCGGCTTCCAGGCTCCTGAGTAGCTCTTTGAACTGCGCCTCCCTCTTGGCACCCTCCTCCACCAGGCTCCTTTCTCTCTCTTTGCCCTCTTGGAGGCACTTCTCCAGAGAGGCCACAAGTTTCTCCTTTTCTTTACTCTCCTGGAGATCTCGCTCAAGAGAGGCCAGCTCCGCTTTGAGTCTAGCCTCCTGTTGCTGCCGCAGTTCCCTCTCTGCCTTGACAGCTGCTTCCATCTCCCTCATTTTCTCCTCTAATAAAACTTGAACACTTTCAGTCATTTCAGTAACCCATACAGGCTTCTCCTCCTCTCTGCAGCTCCTCACAGCCGGTGGTACCGGCCCTCCGTTGCTCCTCGCCGCTACACTCCACACAATCTCTCTCTCCACAGCCATCTCCAAGGCCGCCTGCAGGGACTGTGGATGCTGCAGCTGTACCCCAACCCTCAAGTCCGCAGGGAGGAGAGCCCTGATGAATTGATCACGTGCCAGCTCACTCTGCACTCCGGGTGGCATGTGTGCATATGCCCGCCGCGTCAGGCTCTCCACGTCGTTAGCCAACGCACGCAGCGTCTCTCCAGACTTCTTACAGCGGTTACTCAATTCGTTCCGGAGCAGCTCTGGCGGGAAACACTGTCCAAACCGCCTCTTCAAAGCCCCCGCTAACGCTTCATAGCTGTGTTGGTCCTCAAGGCTAAGTAGTAGCAGACATGAAAGAGCCTCGTCTGTGAGGCACAAAGCTAGCTGTAGTGCTTTAGTCTCTATTGACCACCCCCCAGCATGTGCAAGTAGTTCAAATTGGGCATGGAAAGCCTCCCAGTCTGCCTTACCCGAGTATTTGGGTGTTTTCACGGACGCGGCGGCTGCTACTGGTTGATGGGCGCCGCCATTGTTGTTTACATCCAGCTTGGAAATGGCGCGAAATGCCGCTGAAGACCGCCACATTCCCGCGTCTCTAGCCATCTTCACCGCTGACTCTCTCAGGCGCTCTCTCGCCTCCCGTGCACTCCTGAACTCCCCACTCATGTCCTTCGACCACCCGCATGCTCCATCTTCCTCTCCATCACTACTTTCTTGCTTCACTCCCATCTTGCTGAACTTTTCCATCTCCGCTAGCTTACCGGCTAGCTCCGTGACGCAGTTACGAACTCCCGTCAGGATAGACGTCCTCCGTTCGAAAAGTCACTTCTGACACCAATGTAACGTTCACAAGGTGAGTCGGAAACAGGCTTCTCGTTATTAGGCTTTAATAACTCTTGTTTGACAACAGATGATCACATGTACATGTACACTTGTGGGTTCAACCTCACACTACCCTAACTCCTACCCCTACACATATATATATAGCAGTGTCTACGTCACAACCCCCTGCCCTCCCCCGTCCGCTCCCCCAACCACAGGCCCGCACCTCAACCAGCATCACTGTGCAGCTCTATGATTGGCAGAGAGACGGGGGATGCCTGAGTGACACCCTGGACATCCTATGCAAGGTCGCTACATTATTATTAAACTGTGACTAATATATTCAAATAAATACAAAATATAGTAAAATAAACATTAAGGTGCAGCATTTCGATGAACTGAAATAATCTGTATTTGAACTGTACTAAGTACCTAAGCAGCCAGCTTGACATTAGGACTTGCTTGTCATTGTATTTTCATGTTGTTTAAAGAAAGATGAACTTGTCCACATTGCTTGCTGAAATGGCAGATCTGCTGGCACTAACAATGTCTCCTGCTGTGGAGAACACCCTCTCGCTAGGGCAGTGGTTCTCAAGTTTTTTTTCTGCCTTTGGAGAAAAAAAAAAGTCGGGCCCCCCCAACACAAATAGTCAGGCTCAGTGGCGGCGCCAGAGATTTATTTTGGGGGTGCTGTGGGGTAGCTTGACGTTTCATAGAGGGTGCTCAAACATTTAGGGTTTCCCATTAATGTACCAGGCGCTACAGTGGAATTTTCTACTGCAACAATCCCCACGCAAATACACAGTGTACCCGTGACTGTTACAATGAAGGCTCGACAATCAGCTCACGGCCGCATATAGGTGTAAGCAGGGGTAAAGTGCTATTTTTATAGGTGGTGTGTGGATCTCACATAGGGGGGTCCGGGGGCAAGCTCTCCCAGGAAGAATTTTAAATATTGAAGTTAAAAGCATCAATCTGGTGCACTTTGAGAGCAAAATTAAGAGATCTATGGATACATCTCTCAACACCCATTTGAAACAGAATTGTAAACAGATTTACTATTTCTTTATGGATATTTTACAAATCACTCCCCTTTAATGTCATATAGTATTTCATACCTGTTTTTAATTGATTCTCTTATTTTTTTATAACTATAATGATCATATAAATGTGTGCCTTGGAAATAATTGTTTACATTAATGGTGACCAAAACGTTTGAGACCCACTGAGATCACACTGAGAGAGTCCTTTAGCTCACTGAGTCTCTCAGTCTGACAGGAGAGGACTCTCCTCCACTTTGTTGTTGAAAAAACTCCTTATATCCGTTAGCGTAGCTCGCTAGCACCAGAAGCTAACAACAACAATCTCCGGTGCGCTCTCTCGCTCGCGCACACACACAAAATGGATTGTTCCACACACACACACACACACACACACACACACACACACACACACACACACACACACACACACACACCACACACACACACACACACACACACACACACACACACACACACACACACACACACACACACACACACACACACACACACACACACACACACACACACACAGCCGAGCCTTAATGAAACACAGAGACCCAGACGTAATAGTACTGTATCATATTATTTTCAATCAATAATTGTTCAAAATATGATTTTTTTTTTTTTTTAAATCTTTATTTTTTTTTTTTTATAACCATTTTCCCCCCTGGTCTCTCGCGCCCCCCCTGTCATGCCTCTGCGCCCCCCACTTTGAGAACCACTGCGCTAGGGACAGTGGTAGCAAATACAGCCAGGTAGCGCTTTGCTAACATGGCAACATAAGGATATTTGGCGTTTGTAATAGCTTTGGCTTGGTCTGAACTTTCTGCGAGTGGTGGAGGCTTAAATGCTAGTGGGAGTTGGTTTTGCACTTCAGTCTTTTTTCTTTTGGTACCGGTGATATTCACATTCGGGTGATGCCTTTTCAAATGAGTGTGATGTATTGCCAGCCGCGTAACCAATGTTAGTTGAACAATGCCGACAAACAGCTTTGGTTCGGTCCACCTGTCTTTGTCCGTCATCCTTGTACGTAACTGCAAAACCAAAATGTTCCCAAACCGGAGACTTCAATGATGCTGGAGGATTTTCAGCTCAACTTTATCTGCGTTCGCCATTTCGACGCATCCCTGTGACCAGCTCTCATAGTATGCCTCTCGTCCAATGAAATGACTTGGTCGCTCTATGATATATACCTGAGATTACTTCCAGAAAGTTGTTCATGTTCTCAATTTTTTACGTTTAACGCTATATTCGTTCGGTACACACGTGTACCGAACCGAAGGGCCCGTACCGAATAATTTCAGTACGTGTACCGTTACACCCCTAATTGATTGATATGATTGCGATTTAAATCAGCATATACTTCTGTCAGGGTATGCCACCCCTCAAAATCTTCTGCCACCCTCTTGCCACCCCATGAATATTTGTCTAGATCCGCCCCTGAGTAGATGCAGTGTTGCTGGCATTTAGTGATGGTTGCTTTAACCATTTTCATATAAATGATTATCCACAGATGTGTGTCACTGCTGTGGAAGCACTTTGGAAATGATGCGCGCACAGCGGAGCAGGTCACGCGCACCTGACACAATTTGTTGTTTGTATTTTTCGCTCCGTTCTCTTTTTTGAGTAGAGGTTGCATAACATTCAACTGCCCCGAAGATCCCAACGCGAAGCCTGAAGGGTAAACACACCAGGTCCACTAATCTACCCGCACAATTAGTCTCTGGTGTGGGAATGTCTCGCTATGTTAGTACATTCTTAAAAACAAAACACCATTTAATTTCGAGTTAAAATGTGTTGTAACTGCATTACTGAGCATTGTAACGGGTAATATATTACTCACATTTCATTAGTAATATGTTACATTACTTCGTTAAAGCAAAAAGTTATATATTACTGTAACTCCGTTACTTTTAACGCGTTACACCGAACACTGCCCCTCACACACCCCTAGTTCTGGGCCAGCCATGGTTAAGACTGCACAACCCCCACATAGATTGGTCGGAGAATCAAGTAAGGAGTTGGAGTTCCTTTTGTCACTCTTCATGCCTGCGGTCTGCAATTCCCCCAGCAGAGGCCGGTATTCCCCCAGTTCAGCAGGAGCCACTCAACTTGTCCGCTGTCCCTCCGGTTTATCATAGCCTGGCAGAGGTTTTCAGCAAGCAGCGAGCCCTTTTTCTGCCCCTTCATCGCCCTTACGACTGCACAATAGATCTTCTTTCTGGGGCATCCCTCCCATCCAGTCGCCTGTTTAACTTGTCTCTAACTGAGCGTGAAGCCATGGAGACATACATCAAAGACTCACTCGTTGCTGGCATTATAAGACCCTCTTCTTCCCCCGTCGGAGCAGGCTTCTTCTTTTTATCCAAGAAAGACCGCTCCCTGCGCCCCTGCATTGACTACCGGGGCCTTAACAACATCACCATCAAGAACAAGTATCCACTGCCCCTCATCAATTCAGCCTTCGAACCCCTACAGAAGGCCACCATTTTCTCGAAACTCGACCTCAGGAATGCTTATCACCTGGTCCGCATACGTCAAGGAGATGAGTGGAAGACGGCGTTCAACACCCCACTAGGCCATTTTGAGTATCTAGTGATGCCCTTTGGACTCACCAATGCCCCAGCTGTCTTCCAGGCTCTTGTCAACGATGTCCTCCGTGACTTCCTGAACCGTTCAGTATTTGTGTATCTGGATGATATTCTGATATTCTCACAGACCATGGAGGAACACACCCAACATGAGCAGCAGGTTCTACAAAGGATCCTCGAGAACAAGCTGTTTGTCAAAGTAGAGAAATGCAAATTTCACGTGGATTCAGTGGACTTCCTGGGCTACATCATTGAGCAAGGTCAGGTGAGAACAGACCCAGAGAACGTACAAGCAGTGGCACAATGGCCCAAACCTTCCACCAGGAAGCAGCTCCAACGTTTTTTGCGCTTTTCAAATTTCTATCGCCGGTTCATCAGAGACTACAGTCGTGTTGCCGGTCCTCTCAACCAACTCACCTCCCCAGCAATTCCCTTCTTGTGGACTACTCAGGCTGAGGCTGCCTTCTCTGAGCTGAAGAGACATTTCACCTCGGCCCCTATTCTTATGAATCATGACCCATCTCTTCAGTTTATTGTTGAGGTTGATGCATCCAACACCGGTGTGGGGGCTGTTCTATCACAACGCTCAGTCACCGATCAAAAGCTTCACCCTTGTGCTTTTTTTCCCTGACGACTGACAACCTTTGAGCGCAACTATGATGTTGGCAACAGGGAGCTGCTTGTTGTAAAGCTTGCGCTGGAAGAATGGAGGCACTGGCTGGAAGGCTCTGAACATCCATTCATTGTGTGGACAGACCACAGGAACCTGGTCTACATACAAACTGCCAAACGACTAAACTCCCGGCAGGTTCAACTTCACCCTTACCTACTGACCTGGTTCTAGAAACCTTAAACCTGACACATTGTCCCGGGAGTTTGCAGTGGATCAGGACCCCATAGTTCCTGACACCATAATCTCCGCTACCAGAGTGGTGGGCGCTGTGACATGGGAGATTAAGAACTCAGTGAGGAATGCACAGAGAGACCAGCCAGATCCAGGAAATGGTCCAGATAACCGTTTGTTTGTACCTGACTCTGTCCGCTCACAGGTTCTCCTATGGGCCCATGCTTCCCGCTTTGCCTGCCACCCGGGTGTGAATCGGACCCTATCCTTCCTGAGATGACACTTCTGGTTGCCTTCCATGGAAGCGGACTCTCGAGCCTTTGTGCTGGCCTGCGCTGTCTGCGCCCGTAGCAAGTCTTCACACCAGGCTCCTATCGGTCTACTCCAGCCTCTCGCAGTCCCTAGTCGTCCCTGGAGTCACATCGGCCTAGACTTTGTTACCGGTCTCCCGGTTTCACAGGGTAACTCAACCATTCTCACTATTGTCGATCACTTTTCCAAAGCTGTTCATTTTGTGCCTCTTCCTAAACTCCCCACAGCCTCTGGAACTGCTGACCTCCTAGTCAATCATGTGGTCCGGCTTCATGGCATACCAACAGACATTGTTTCCGACCGAGGGCCACAGTTCATATCTCAGGTATGGAAAGCATTCTGTCGAGCACTTGGAGCATCTGTCAGTCTCTCCTCAGGCTATCATCCTCAGACTAACGGGCAGGCCGAAAGAGCCAATCAGGACCTTGGAGCTGCACTTCGCTGTGTCACCTCCCGGAATCCCTCCTCCTGGAGCTTACATCTGCCCTGGATTGAATACGCTCATAACTCACTGTCTAGTGCTGCCACCGGTATGTCCCCATTTGAATGTTCTCTTGGATATCAACCCCCTTTGTTCCCAGCCCAAGAGGACGAGATCGCAGTTCCCTCTGTCCAAGCCCATCTCCGTCGTTGTCGGAGGATCTGGAAGGATGCCCGCTCTGCCCTTCTCCGCTCCGCTGAACGCAATCGGCATATTGCAAACCGCTATCGGACCGCAGCTCCCCAGTTCCAACCTGGTCAGAAAGTTTGGCTTTTTTCTAAAGATATTTCTTTACAAGCTGAGTCTAAGAAGTTGAAACCACGGTTTATTGGTCCCTATGTGATCGAGCGCATAATCAATCCATCTGCTAGACTCAAGCTGCCTCCCTCCATGAGAATTCACCCCACCTTTCATGTGTCCCAGTTGAAACCAGTGTTTTCCAGCCCGTTTTTGAAGAGGTTTACACACATAAAAACCTAATACTTTGCATAAAACCCCGAAAAAAAGTTTACTTAATTGAAGATAATATGTGTTCGGTAGTGACAATTCTTAAGGTTACACGGCGATTTTCAGATTTTGGAACAGATTTATATCAAAAGTATGGGATATAGCTACTGGCCATGAGGGACAGGGATGCAGTGTCACTGCCTTGTCAAAAGTGCAGGGGTGTGGTTAAAAACCAGGTTCAGCCATTGGACTAAAACACCTTGTTGGTAGTGACATGAAAACTGGGGACATGATTTTTTGAGTCTTGTTTTTTTATTAAAAAATTATACCCACAATAAATCTAAATATTCGAACTTCTGTGTATGTATGAATGTAACCATAAAGATCTTCTAAATACAATATTTAAGTGTTATTTACAGATATTGAAATGTAGATGTCAGGGTTAGGGACAGCTACTTCCCAATAGAAAGTACCCTATAAATCAGTGCTTCTCAAACCTTTTTCAGTAATATACCCCCTTTTAAACATTTTCTCAGCCAAGTACCCCCTGACCGACCCCGAACATTTTTGATCGAAAAAGCCTATATAAATAATTACAATATAGTGATGTTCCCTCAGTGTGGGATTTATTAACTCCTTCGTGCATGCATTACAACAAACTAAGGATATTTTCATCTTCATGCATGAAAATAACATAACGTTTTTATAAAACAGATTTTTCTAAGGAGTTTTTCAATTTAAGTAATATGTTTAACAAACCAATGAACAAAATGATATATTATGAAAAACTATAAAATACAATACACATATTTGACCCCCTTGGTGGTTCTAGGAATATTTTATATAAAAGTGTGTTTTCTATTTAATTTATTGTAGGCTACTAAGATTATTTTATTAATCTTTTATTTATTTTTTTAATCTCACGTAGCCCCCTGCAGTACCCTAACGTACCTCCAGGGGTCCGTGTACCCCCATTTGAGAATCACTGCTATAAATGATGTTTT
This sequence comes from Gymnodraco acuticeps, assembly GCF_902827175.1. Taxonomy (NCBI): domain Eukaryota; kingdom Metazoa; phylum Chordata; class Actinopteri; order Perciformes; family Bathydraconidae; genus Gymnodraco; species Gymnodraco acuticeps. The sequence goes on from NW_022990517.1 coordinate 140,890, forward strand.
TGTATATATTAAGCTTATCACTATCTAATTTAATGCCTTGTGTTTAAATAGACCATAACATATTCTTAGTAAATATCTATGTCTGAATACTTCATTGTTTTGTTAAATAGTTTTTCTTGTCGTGGGACCGCACTTTGCATCAATTCGGTAGAATGCCCCATATACGTGAAATAAGTTATTTCGAGACTATGGATGGCGAGGATACATGTAATAAAGGGATCTACAAACATTACATTGGTGACCTACAGTGAGATGGTAACAGGCATGCGCTTAGGACCCGCTTTCCAGACAGTTTCTGTGGGGTGACGCATTCTGAGGTGAGGCAGATCTCATCTGTGCCTCACCTTACCCCACAGTAAAGCCCCTGTCACACTGTCCCGAAATTGACACACGAATATGGAATTGTGAATTTCGCACGAAGATGGCCCCGAACCACACACGAAGGCAACATTTACATTACATTTAAGACATACAACTGCAATGAAAGTACCAAAAACAATTATGTTACAGTACTATGATACTGTACTGATATCTTCAGACTTTGTTCTTTACTTTATCCGTCGTTATATGTAGAAAATATTACGTTTTCTCCGTAATGTTGTTTCCATAACAACAACAACTTCCTGTCAACTCTCCTTCAAAATAATATATTATATCCTTTTTAGTTTCACAGAACTCAAATTGGGTTATTTACATCATATATTTACATGATTTTGTTGTGCAATAAAACAACCCGATGGACACACGATAAAGGAAATGTTCAAATTCGGCTCTGATCGTAGCAACATCAGGCCATTCGTGAGGGCATCTTAAGCCATCGTATGATCGCTGGTGGAGTTTCTCAGGCTGTAGATATGACACAGACACATTTGCTCCTATCACTCGCAGTATGTGCATAATGTAAACCATGCTGTATTTCTGCACAGTTACACATGTAAATATATAATGATGTGATCATAAATCAATACTCTGCACGTGCACTGTGCTCGTCTGTGCGTGTGTTTAGTGAAGCAATCTGATAATTGCAGTGAGCGATTGGAGCTGACACCTTGCACTTTTCATGTTATCAGTCATTAGTGAGAGTGCAGAGCAATATGAGTGTTGTAACCCCCCTACACTCACACACGCACGACTCACACACGCACGCAGACAACATAAAAAATTAAGCCCTGCCTGTCACATCTCATCCATTTATCCATTGTTGACAAGAGAAAGGGACACATTTAAACCCAATTTCACAGCTGTGCCTGATTGGATATTGTTTGTTTATTAGTTTGGTTTTGCATATCACATGGATGTAAACACGCAGCCAAGCGTAAGCTCAAGTGTATGTGATATAGTTCAAATAAACAAAGAGAGAAGCTGTTTATATGGGGGGGAAATGCAGGACAATATGTTTTTTTTCCCCGAGTTTATTCCTTATTTGGGGAATTGTAAACATCAGGCTGATAATGGTACTATTTGAAATGTCAGAGGGTCACCAAAATCCTAGCCGAATTGGACTGGTGTCTGTACGTTTCCATGTGCCTGTTTTTTCCTTTAAAAAAGCATTTACTGTCTGCTGAAATTGAAAAGTTAATGCAATGAAAACATGGATATAAACAGAATGTAACTGCTATAAGGTAGAGTGAAGGAAAATGCACTGAATGTATGAACCAGAAATACTACATAAACATACTAACCTTAAGAAACAAACAGTGTCCACATTATTATTTTCATAAGATTGTGTCAGGACATAAATAGTCCTATAATGGTTTCAGATGATGATCAAGAAAGTTTAGGCAAATATGCAACATAATTGAGGCGCTCTTACTGTGAAAAATGACTTTAGATTATTTGAATTATGCACAACATTGTACTTCTAACACTGCAATGTTATCAAGAACTTTGTAAGTTTAACTTGAAATGATCTTCAACCCGTTTGGTTGTTTGTTTGTATACAGCAGGTGGCATCATCTGTCTGTTAATGACAATCATTTTTTATATTACAAGTTGGAAATGTTAAACCTGTAAATAAGGTATTATCATATTCTACATTATTGTGAATGTAAGAATAATCTTCAAATGCAAATAGACAACATGCAGTAAAATTAACATCTCATTTGATGTTTTCTTTCAACTTGTTCGAAGAAGACATTTTATGGAAACTAAGTAGGACAAACTTTACAAAATGTACAATTGTATTTATGTCTGTGGTGTGTCACCTTAGGTCCTTCAATATGCTTACTCTTTGCTCACTTCACCTGAATTTACCTCCTTTCAGTCAATACTACATTATTTCATCGCTTGAATGTGATATAGGTGTTGTTTTCTTATGAGAATCTGATGACATGAACATCATAGACAGACAGATCATAATGCATTAGGCGCTGCTGCTTTTTTTTCCTTCTCATTTAATGAAACAAATCTGATTGATCTCAAGGCACAGAGGAGAGAAATCGTAAAAGATGGAGGTGACAACCACTCCACTCGGCCCTGCATCAATGTGCAGAGGACTGTCAGCGTAGAGACATGGGCTGTTGATACTAAAAGGTTGGCTGGGAACAGGACAAGGAGTGGTAAGCTCTGCAACTCCATTGAACACAGTGAAGTGTCCGTGGATTACAATTGATTCAAGAGGGGCAGGCAAATGGCCAGAAAACCTCAAAATAAGTAGACCAGGTATCAGTACAAGAGCGAAACCCCTGAGCCCTGTTTGAGGTCAGAGGTGAGAAAAAGAAAGGCTAGTAGTGATGTTGAGGCCCCTAAAAAGAGGCTGAGGTCTCGCAACTCCTCCGACACTGCTAAATCCACCAGCACTGTCCAGTGTCCAGCGATGAAGACTACAGGAGAGCCTTAAAATCCACCAAATGGCCTTCTCGGCCATCACTTCCCGAGTTGAGCTTAAAGTGGCAAAAAGTGTGATATGGACAGATTTAGCAACCTGAGAGATTTTGAGAAATATAGATTTAAAGCAAGAAATGTTTTTAAAATAACATTTAAAACTGTTTGTTTGTTTAGATGCTTTTGAGTAGAAATACAAGGAGCTTGATTCAATTGGCAAAGGAGGCTTCGGCTCTGTGTTTTGCAGCTACCGTAAAGACAACAATTTAACTGTAAGTCTTACAAACAAATGCTTACATTCCTTATGCCATTCAATGTTGTTCAGGAAGTACCAACCAAAAGATTTGCACCTTTGTCTTGCAGTTGGCCATGAAGCACATTCCCAGAACTAAAGCGAGGTGTCAACATCTGGTGAGTAATTTGATCTGATGATGAACACAGAGTTAAATTACAACTAAAATCTAAACATTAAATCAGTTTTTAACACTTTCTGGTTCACTTTTACAGCTGATCATATTTCCTGTCTCCTAAAGATGGCTTTCATAACCCATTCATCTTTTTAAATATGTACTTCTCAGAACTGTATTAGCAGTTTATCAAAACTTGGTATGTTTGCATTTATTTTCTTCAAACTTTCAATGGGAAACATTACCACGTCTTCCTGGAGATTGCCTGCATGCTTAAAGCAGCAACATACCCTCACTATAAGCATTGTTGTCTTTCAAATTGTCTTTTGGACACTCCAACGAACACAGTACCACACAAAATGCTTTGGTGCACACCACAATTATTTTTTAAACGTGACACTGCTGTATGGCCCCTCACACACACAAACACACACACATGAAACCTCCCACTTAGGTTCGTTTAGGGTCACAAAGATATCTCAGATCAAGTGCTAGCCATCTGGTGCTACATCACCACGCCATGGACTCATATGGAGTGTGTGTCTGTGCTTGTGTGTGTGTGTGTGTGTGTGTGTATGGGTAGGAGTTTGTTTAGTGGGGGGTGGGGCATAGAGCGTGTGGCCCAACCAAGGGTACCTTCATGGCGTGCAATGGTCTGGAACCTATGGATCACCGCACCCCCACACACCCCTACTGTCATACACACATATGCAAACACGCTCATTGGAGGAGAACTCAAGACCCTTTTTGGAGAGTGTGATGGCTAGCTGCGTTAAGAGGATGGTAAGGGGCCTCGGGGGTGGAAGGGAGGAGGATGGGTGGAGATGATAAGATTGCAGTGGTGATGTGGAGCAGGGAGAGGAGGGTGACTGAGGGTGAAATGATGGCTCAGGGCAATGAAGATGGAAGCAGTGGCAGAGGTGAAGAGTGCAGCCAGGCGATGATACAGAGTATAGATCTGAATTTTCTTATGATATGCTTGGTAACCTCTAAACATGGGCTGCGTACCTAAAGCTCAAGTAATTTCATTGTAGGCTGCCTGTTGCTTGTGATGACTTAATCTATCAAGAAGTCCCAAGCGTGGGCACACTGACAGCAGAAAGAAGGTTTTGGATAGTCTTAGATGTTTTCAGTTTGTTTCTTGGTAACATTAAATAATATGGGGTGCGTATTCACAGAAGATGTCCTATTTGTTTTCTGTGGAGGGCTAGGTTACTATACAGAAAGTCAGTGATGAGATGTTTTGTGTTTGTTTTCCTCAATTAAAGATAACAAAGCTAAATTCATCTATTAGTGGCCCATCACGCCAGAGAATGACATTCAAAGTAACTTTTGGATATTTCCAATTGTGTATTGAAGGCAACATTAATCACTATTTTACTATCAACAAAAGATAAAATGACCATGTGTAATGGGAATCACAGAGAATTATCATTGTTAGACTCTGTTGGCTTCCTAAAATCTACATAGCTTTCCGCTCATTCTTTTGGTTTCCAGCTCACAAACTCCACTCTATTCAACTTTGTTTCCAACTGCAGTGTTTAGCTGTTTTTGGTAAAAAAGCTCTAAGGGCAAATCATTCTGTGGATGTGTTGCATTGAGCATATTAATTACATACTCTGCTAAGACTGAAAAGTTGTTAATTTCCTGTTTTAACCCTATCTTAGTACAGAATAGATGCATCTGTGCTTTAAGCTAACCCAATTCCACTATTTAACACAACTTCAGCCTTTAGTTTCTGTCGGAATCAAGACAAGCATTATTGGCTCTCCCTTTGTTGTTGCTCGTGTTACGTCAGAGGACATTTGCTTAAAGTTGAGCTTTTTCCCCAATGTATGCTGAGCAGTAGAGAATGAGAAGGCACTCAGCAGGTGACCCAATCACAGTACAAAACAAAAGGTCGAGTAGTTTGAACAAAAAGCGAGCATAATCCATAAAAAAACTGCTCTGCCAAATCTCCATAGTGCAACTTTATACTGTAGGTCCTGGTTGTTCATGTGTTGTTGGGCCGATGAGTGTGTAATTGTCAAATAACACCAGAGTAAATAACTGAATTTCTGAGTTAAGTTGCTCTTATCTTAAACTTAATGAGTGAACTGTGTCATGCATCTTTAAAAAAATGTTTGTTTGAATTTCAGAATCAGAAAGAAAGCCTTAATTATCCCACAGTGGGGACATTTACAAAAGGGACGGTACCTTGCTCACACAGGTGGTGTGATTGAGGTAAATGTTTCATTGATAAAGAGAAACTTATTTTGCACCATGCAATTGAAAGCTTACATAGATCTTATATCAAAACCAAAAGTGTATGTGTGTGTTAAAGCAAAAGTAGAAGAGTAGAAGGTGCACAAGCCTGTTCTCTTACTATCTCTGCTCCACAGTGATGAAACTCCTTAGGTAAACCTAAGAGAACCCCCATGTATAAATACATAAACGCTAAGTATTTTGCATATGCACACATTTGCAAGCAGAGGCAACTTCCCTTGTTTCAATGCATATACTGTACACAATGAAGCACACACACAATTTCACTGCTTGTCAGATTTCATTTTCCAGATGAGCAAACAGAAAAAGATAATTTCACAGCTCTGATTGGTTAATTACTCTTTGTTTGTATGTGGTCATTTGTCTGTCTTTAAAAAGCCCACATCATCTCGTGGCTGAGTGGATTGTGCATTGACCAGCAATGAGATGCCACAATGCGTGTCTTCTGCCACTTATAGTAATGGCTAAAAATGATTAAAACGGCACTCAACCGATTTTACGTGTCTGGAGGAGTGCTACTTGGCCTGTGGGGGCAATTGTGCAGTGTGTTCTGTGGTTGTGAAGGCAGTCCGAATAGCCTTGATGATGTCATCCGTGTTAACTCTGTATGGGTTTGAGATGAAAATGAATTACAAAAACCCAGGCATTGGTTTGGTGTCCTGGTGTATAGTGAAAACATGTTGGATGGTTTAGACCTTCAAACCAATTAAAGGAAGTTCTGAAGCCTCATGTTGTAAGAGGATGAAAGGTCATTTGGGGAAACTAGGATGCTGTGTTTTTGCAGATGACACATAATAAAGACAACAAGTCTTATCCTCTGGTTTTAACCTTTACAAAGGAAAAACTGATCTCGACAAAACAAACTCATTGACATTCCAAGTTAGATTTGCCCACCAAGATCCATGGATATACGTTTAAATGATCAGGAATGCAGAAGCTATTTTATCCATAGTTGTGTAAATTCTTAAATGTTGCTTTTTCATTTCATTTCAAACCTTTATTTAATCAGATTGGTCCCATTGAGATCATAGATCTCTTTTTCAAGGGAGACTTGCAGCATATAGGTTCCACATGAAACATAAAACAATAAAGGAAATCATACATTATATTTACAGGATACATTTACATAGTTATAGACATTTACAAGTGCCCATAGTATCAACGAGCATTTCATTTAGCCTAGCTTTAAAAACATGCAGAGGAATGAGATTGCTCAGTTTCAATTCTTGCTGAAGACTGTTCCAAGCAAGTGGAGCTGCGCACATAAAAGCTGTCTTACCTAAGACAGTCCTTGCTCTTGGCACATCTAACAATACTACATCATGCGATCTCAGACAATAGCTGCTTGCAACTCTCTGTGTTATCAGAGAGCAGATATAATACGGGAGTTTACCTGGAGTTTACCCAACAAAGCTTTATAAATAAACGTGTACCAATGACTGAGCCTCCGTACAGTAAGTGATGGCAAACCTGCCTTGGCATATAGAGTCAACCCAGTCTCATGGCATTTCGTGTTCACCAACACGATTTCCCCCTTTTTTCGTATTGCACAGCACGATTTTAAAAGCAATGTATTTCTACTGCCTGCAGCAGCACGTCTTTTTCTCCGGTCGGGTCGTGGAAGACCGGAAGCTGTGTGGTTCATAAAAACATGTTCTTACTCAATATCAAGCCACAATTATGGCTTTTATTTTAAATCGTATAATTTCGGACTTTTGTTGCCGTCTGTGAGGAAAATAAATGGGGCTCAGAGCCTCAGAATACTGAAATCTGTATTTTTAAAATCTTTTTTTCCTTCTAATTTGTTATTCTTTTCAAAATAACACACTGTTATTTACTCACCATTAACACACAATTATCCTTGCTTTTATTTATTGGTTTAATTCCATAATCTCTGGCTTTTTTGGCGTCCGTCAGGAACTGAATTTCAAAATAAAAATAACCGGAAACAGACGTAGGCATTTCGAGCGATTACCCAAGATCCTCAGCTATGGTTTAAGCTCGCTGATTGGATGTTTTAGCCGCAATGCATGCTTGGATTTGGTGTTTATATGATATGAAATCCGGAAAACATTTAAAAAGAATAAAAGAATACTTAATTCCGAGTGTTCTTGCTTTTCTCTTTGAAAGTCATCACATAACGGCATTGTAATACACGGTTCGGCTGCATTACATATTACAGATCTGCCGTAGTTCTTTATTTATAGAGCCCTGATGAGAAGACCTTTGGAAAAACTGGAAGAAATGCCGCCGAAACTGAATACTTGACGTGGATCATAAATATATCAACAATTAAACAACATCTTCAATTTCTCTTCACACAATATGTCTCCTTGCAGTATCAACACTAATTTGGCTGACTTTTACATTTGATCTAATTCATAGATAGGTTATATTTACACCATAACGGTGCACAGCTGATATAAAAGGACTTGTAGTTTTTAAAGATATTACTGATTTTCTTTGAATATAAGAATGTAAATACTGAGTCTGAAATAGTATAGCAATATGCTGTAAAATTATGTGAAAGCATGAATAAAACTACACATCTTCAGATGTTGTACATACATAAGTGTCCTACACTAATAATACAAAGTTATTATGGCTGTGTGTACCTTGTGTGCACCGCCTAGTGGTTAAAGCACGTTATTGAATTATTGTTTTTATGTGTTATATTTGATTACAAAAATATTGAGAGTACATACTTTCATAGGGGGAAAGTAGAAGGTCTGTGATAGAAATTTAGAATATAAAAAATCAAGACGATACTATAAGTGATCTCTACAATAAAACAGTTTAGTGCAGGATGTACAAAGATATTAATAGGAGGAGGTGCAAAACAGAAAAACGAATTAACCTTTATTTAAACATTAAATAATACTTTAGATTAAGGTCTTCTTTTAAATAAGAAAAAAATGTTGGGTATCTATCTACAGATAAATATTAAGCCTGACAAAGTACTTAACGTCTAATATATTGCTTTCCTGCAACGTTAACTATGTTGAAGCACTTATTTTAACTGATATTATACACATTAATTATACTCTTATGTATGTAGATTAGTGTTGTCACGATACCAACATTTTGGTTTCGATACCGATACCAAGTCAAGAATTGCGATTCCGATTCTTTTTCGATACTTTTCTTAAAAAAGGGAAACAGTCTTAAATGTAATTATTGTGCTTTATTTCACACCAGAACCAGAACACAAACTTTTAAACAATGAGAACAATAAACAAAATAAATGATAAGAATTCATATTAAATAAAATTAAGCATCATCTCAAACAACTTTTTTGATTTATAAAATATAATTTTTAAAATATTTACAGTGTATGTACAGTAATATAAATAATTATTAACAACATATATATTGCAGATGTTAGCCACATTGGTAAGTTAGCTAAAAAGATAGCCATATTAGACAGTTATCATTGCCATTAATTGCCTCGTTTGTCACAAAATAAATTACACTGGTTTGACTTAGATTTGAGGGCATGGGCTTGAGCATGATGTAATTATGTTATCTATCACATTCGCTAACCTGTCTGGATGCCGGTTGGCGAGGTGCTTAGCCAAGTTTGATGTGTTGGCTCCCTTGGTTTGCAGGGATCTAAAACATGTCTTACAGACAGGCCTCGTGGTGTCCGTAGGCTTGCCCTCACTGTCAGAGATATAGCTAAAATACTTCAAAATTTCGCTTCTGGCGTCTTTTTTGTCAACAAGCCGAGGCGCAGCGGCAGTTGCACTCCCACTTGCAGCCATGCTTCTCGTTTTCTCACATGCTCTGGCAGCTAGCGCGTGGCCGAGTGCACGAGAGAGGGGAGGGACTTAGAACTTGCTTGAGAGGGGCGGGACTGCAGGCACGGAGTGGAAGCAGAGCGCTGAACACACACGGCTCTTATTAAAACGGCGCTTTCTCACCGGAGTACTTTTCCCCGTCATTCTTAAAGTACCGTTACTAATGAAACGGAGGAATCGTACCGTTTTTAACGGCAGGGTATCGCGGTACCTTTCAAGTATCTGTACACCGTGCAACACTAATGTAGATAGTATAAGAAATGTGCAGATTATGACAGTGTAATGGTGGAGGTACACACATATTGATAGATGTCTTGTAATGCGCTGTTGAGGAACCTGTGACCCAAGATTTTCATTCATTGCATACACCGTAGTTGTGTATATGATATGTCAATAAACCTTTGAAAATCTTGAAATCTTGAAAGGGATGTGCAAAATAGCCATAATATACAGTCTTTAATTAACTATTAGTAGAGAATAATGAGTAATGAATATACTTTATTATTCGTTTCCATTCATGTCAATTGCAGATAAATGTTTAGTCTTCTCAAGCATCCATCCATCCATCCATCCATCTTCTTCTCGCGCTTATCCGTGGTCGGGTCGCGGGGGTAGCAGTTCCAGCAGAGAGCCCCAAACTTTCTTTTCCCTGGCCACATCAACCAGCTCTGACTGGGGGATCCCAAGGCGCTCCCAGGCCAGCGAAGAGATATAACCTGGTCTCCACCTGGTCCTAGGTCTACCCCTTGGTCTCTTCCCAGCTGGACGTGCCTGGAACACCTCCCTAGGGAGGCGCCCAGGTGGCATCCTAACTAGGTGCCCGAACCACCTCAACTGGCTCCTTTCGACGCGCCAACTATCAAATATCTCTCCTGATTGTTGGCACTTGACAATCACCTTACCTGAATTTTACTCAGGTGTAACTAAAGTCTGATTTAAGGGTTGTTTATATTTCACATCATTAATCAGAATCTGCAAAGTAACTCAAATAAGTGTAGTGGAGTAAAAATACCAGGTTAACCTCTGAATTGTAGTGGAGTAGAATTACAAAGTAACAATGAGCTGTCATGTGGGTATTAATGCTGCGCATTATGGACACAAGCGATTTTCACCCATTTATTAACTATATGTTTTACATTTGATAGCACTAATGTGTTTAATACTGGCAACTTCTAATTGTGGGAAAAACGAAAACGTTCAGCAGAGACGTCCCATAGAACATTTTGCGAAACACAATAGCCAGCATGTGTAGTTCTGGGGGGGCGTTCGATTCCAGTTTTGGATAGTCTGGCGTGGTTTCGTTCCATTTCAAACAGCTGTTTGACGCTCGGCATAACCTTGGCGCACTGCCACTCCAACATCCAATCCCAGAGCTTGAAGATTAATCACGGGGACTGTAGTCCTAAACGATAGCTGGGGATTATGGGTAGTGTAGTGTCTTCGGCCATCCTAAACTCCTAAGAGGCCTACGTCTGTTTCCGGTTATTTTTATTTTGAAATTCAGTTCCTGACGGATGCCAAAAAAGCCAGAGATTATGGAATTAAACCAATAAATAAAAGTAAGGATAATTGTGTGTTATTGGTGAGTAAATAACAGTGTTATTTTGAAAAGAATAACAAATTAGAAGGAAAAAAAGATTTTTAAAATACAGATTTCAGTATCCTGAGGCTCTGAGCCCCATTTATTTTCCTCACAGATGGTAACAAAAGTCAGAAATTATACAATTTAAAATAAAAGCAATAATTGTGGCTTGATATTGAGTAAGAACATGTTTTTATGAACCACACAGCTTCCGGTCTTCCACGACCCGACCGGAGAAAAATACGTGCTGTAGGCACGAAACACATTACCAGTAGAAATACATTGCTTTTAAAATCGTGCTGTGCAACACGAAAAAAAGGGGGAAATCGTGTTGGTGAACACGAATCAATAGATTAAAAATCATGTTGGTGAACAAGAAATGCCATGAGACTGGGTTGACAGGGTACAGTGATGTGTAGGTGCTTTACAATTTGTGACAAATCTCAGTGCGCTGTGATAGGCGGCATCTAACTTGTTCAGGCAATGGGCAGGTCAGGTGCATTCATATACAACAAATCACCATAGTCCAGCACAGGTAAAAAGGTCACTAGCCTTTTCCTGGCCTCAAGCGAGAAACAGGACTTGTTTCTAAAAAAGAAACCTAGTTTAACACTCAGCTTTTTAAGCAGATTATTGACATGAAGTTTAAAAGTAAGACAATCATCAAGACAGATACCTAGGTATTTATAACAGGTAACCACTTCAAGTACTTGTCCTTGCATAGTAACAATATCCAAAACAGGCTCTGGTGTCTTTTTCGCTTTTGAAAATAGCATTACCTTGGTTTTATCAACATTTAAAAGAAGCTTAAGCTCAGCGAGCTGAGTCTGAATAATGTTAAAAACAGCCTGTAATTTAACACCAGCCTCCTTAATGGAGGGACCTGCACAGTGCATCACGGTATCGTCCGCATACAAATGTAAAGTAGCTTCATTCACATTTTCACCTAAACTGTTGATATATATGGAGAATAAAAGTGGACCTAAAACAGAACCTTGAGGAACACCATTAACAATGTTTAACCACTCAGAAGACAGCCCATCAAAGTGAACACATTGGGACCTTTCAGAGAGGTAGTTCACAAACCACCCTACTGCATGGCTGGATATGCCAATACTGAGTAGCCTCTGCTTTAAGATGCGATGATCAACGGTATCAAACGCTTTGGAAAGGTCAATAAATAGAGCTGCACAACTCTTCTTATTATCTAAAATACTCGTAATGTCATTCACCACTTTCATTGTGGCAGTGATGGTGCTATGTTGTTTTCTGAAGCCTGACTGATGTTTAGACAGGATATTATTTTTACATAAAAACTCCTTTACCTGTTCACTCACTAGGCGTTCGAGCACCTTCGCCAGAACGCGGATAATTTAGAGATTGGCCTATAGTTATTTAAAATAGTTGCCTCCCCTCCTTTTAGTAAAGGCAAGACATAAGCTGACTTCCATATTTTTGGAATTGCATTTGTGCTGAGGGAGAGGTTAAAAAGAGTAGTAAGAGGAGGAGCAATACAATCTGCAGCTATCTTTAAAAAGAAAGGTTCTACATTGTCCGGACCAGCCGGTTTCTTAGGATCTAGCTTGGTTAAGGTTTCATGAACAACATTAACAGTAAAATGAGTAAAACTGAAAGGGTTTTCCAGACCACATTGTTCAGAGTCACGGATTGGGGTGTTCACAGAAGCAGAGTTACAAACAGAATCAAACAGAGAACCACAGGACACAAAATGCTTATTAAAGCAATTTAACATGGTGGCCCTGTCCGATATAGTGTCAGATGCTGTGGTAAGGCACAGAGGTAGCTCATTACGGATCTCACTGGTGGATATCGATTTTATGGCTTTCCAAAATTTCCTAGGATTATTTAGGTTTTCTGTGGTAACTGACAAATAGTACTTCGACTTAGCACTTTTGACATGTGAAGTGAAGCTATTTCTTAGCTGCCTAAAACGCAGCCATTCTACCTCTGAGCCTGATTTCCTAGCCTTTGCCCAGGCCTTGTTTCTCTCATGTAGAATAGACAGTTCAGCAGAAAACCAAGGATTGTCTCGTCCCTTTACTCTAAATGTATGCAGGGGTGCATGTCTATCAATGATCTCCATAAAATAAAAATAAGACCATGCAGTTTCTACATCAGCACACAGATCGATTTTTCCCCAATCAAAATCAAACAGATCATGAACAAAACCCTGCTCCACAAAATGTTTTATGTCTCTCTTAATGATAATACGAGGTTTAACCTTTTGGACCTTAGTGTCCCTAATTGTGGCTACAGCACAGTGGTCACTCACATCATTCGCAAATACTCCCACAGATGAGTATTTATAGGGAACATTAGTTAGAATGAGATCAATTAAGGAGGGTTTATTAGGAGACTTAATGTTAGGGCGAGTAGGACGGTAAACAATCTGAGTAACATTTAAAGAGATGCAAAGGTTTTTAAAATCCTCTGACACTGCAGTTAACCAGTCTCAGTTAAAATGACCAAGTAGCACTATTTCCTTGTAGTCTAGTTGCGATAAAAGATTTGCTAGCGAAGACAAGGAGTCCTTGACAGCTGAGGGGGGTCTGTAACAGCCCACCACCATGACCTGTTGCCCCTTTGCCACTTCTATATTTAAGGCTAAAAATTCAAATTGCTTACTGATAGATTTGGAAACTAATGTGGATACACTGAACTTATTCTTAACATAAATGGCAACGCCACCAACTTTATTAGGCCGGTCGGTACGATACACATTATAACCATTTAAGGCAATGTCAGAGGCCAAAATAGATTTATTTAGCCATGTTTCTGATAAAACAATGACGTCAGCGTCAGTCGAGCTCGCCCAAATGCGGACAAAATCTAGTTTACCTAACAGACTGCGCACATTCAAATGGATGAGACCCAACCCAGACCTAGCTTTAAAATCAGCAGGAGTAGCGATCTGACTACTACTACTGGGCGGACCAGGGTTAGGTTGTACATTTCCTGACAGTAATAGCAACAAAAAAAACAGGCATCTTTTCCTCTTAATCGACACACATACATTGTCATCTACTTTAGAAACACCGGAAAAGTTTGCGAGAGTGTGATTTGAGCTTAAGAAGCAGTCCTGAAGAACCATCATCGCAGGAAAACAAATAAGACAAACATATTTTGTCGAGCAGATTGTCTGTGACAAGGCAACCGGTAAATGTTTGTGTAACACATCCGAACCTTTGCAGGGGATGCCCACTGCGGGTGGCAGAACAGACCTGAATCCAGTAGACTTCTCAGAATGACTAGAGATCTTCTCATAGTCCAAAACAGTTAACAGGCACAGCAGAATCCCGATATGGGCCATTTTCCCAGACCAGCAAACAGTATCCGCGATGTTCCTGGAGAAAATCAGCACAGCAGCAAAGGACAGGCGAAAGCAGCAGCGTGGAAGCGCTCCGGTCCCTCCGTGGTATCCCCGGGGTGAAAGGTCTCCTCAGCAAGCAGCACACGACACTGCAGCACACGACAGGTGGGAGCAGGCCTCTGCAACAGCAGAACCAGGACAGGTGGAAAGCAGGCCCCAGCCGTGGTAAAATCCTCCTCTGCACAGCAGCACACGCACGCTTAATGATTAAGATCAACGATTGGGAGGTTAACAAACAATTGCTTTGCTGGGTAGAGATTCATCTTTCACTATTGGCAAAAAAGATTACTAAGCCTCTATTCAACTTTGTCAATGTTGTCTTTTACATCAACAATCAGCCCCATCAGCAAAATAAGAAAAACTGAAAGAGCTCACGCTGGCCAATCACGGTTCAAGTGGTCGCAGTGCGTCTGTAGGTGTTGCAATCTGTAGCTAGTTTTGAGGAGATTCAAGTCACCTTCATTCACCTTTATTTAGCAAACCTCCAGCTTTACTGGTCAAACAAACGAGCACACAAACACACACACACATATGCACACGGACACAAACAACAAAGACATTAAGGGTGAGAGCTAGCTTCCCCTCCTCGCGTTATCTGATCTGCAATGCTAATCTGCTTTATTTGTCTCCTGTCAAAGAGCTGTTTATTGCTGATTCTCTCAATACACTTAATCCTGTTTGAACATGCAAATGAGACAGCGAGGGACAACACACACACACACACGCACACACACACACTTCAAATCACCCCCATATCACCATTAGAGACATCACTGGAGAAAAATGAGCACACACACAAACACACTAATACACACGCACACACCAATCAGAGCCCAATGAGCCCATACAGGGAGAAAAATGGGCAGCAAAAAGAGAGTAGGGGGATTGCGAGAAGAAAGACAGGATAGTAGACACACTGATTTCTGTTGCTTTGATGTCATTTTAGCAATTTCAAATATAACTCTCATTTGATGGGTCCCCATTTAGTTGGTCTGAAAGGAAGAGGAGGAGCTGAAATTAGAGGTAAGACATGCTTGGTGTTTCATTTTATGTTTTGTTGGAGAACTTCAGTTTCACTTTTACTTTTTGTTCCCCCATATTGTCCGTAAATCAACAGACATCAAACATTACAAAGTTATATTGGATTATGATGCTAATAGCTAGTTATAAAATACAGGTTGACTGACAAGGCTTGTTCTTCTCCATAGCTACCAATTCTAAACGTATTCACCTCACACACATCATTTGATCTAATTTAAAAATATTGATTTGTGCAGTAGGTCAAGAGAACTAAAGCACTTGTCTAAGGTTATGATTAATCAAACCTTTATTGGTGATTTATAACAGGTCCAACCCTGATTTGCTGCATTGTCCCGACATGCACACCCTTTTCCATAAAGAATATACTTCTGTCTGTGTTTACACAAATACAAAAGGAACACTATAAATCTATCCACACTGTGTGTCATGGTATTATCTCTTTGAATGTATGTGATTTATACATCTGTGTTATAATAGGTTTATGTTTTCACCATTAGTGTCCACACTTGGCACATTTCCAGTGAACCTATCGGGCCCTATAAGGGGTAAATGAGGCCTATAAGAACGGGCTAAATCTGGATTCACAGTGTGGTGTCCATATGGGCCCAATGGGTCCCACATGGCATGTATAAAGGCAGACTATATGGGCCTCTCATGGGCAAAGAAAATGCACCCCCCCTACAGGGTCCATTGCATTAATTTGGATGCATCACCAATAGCTTAATGGAAACTAATCTTGTTTCCAAATGTGTCCAATTGGCAAGAATGAAATCACTCCAAATGCAACGAAGGGATACTGAGATTAAATGATGCCCTGAAGTCAATGAAAAGTCTTAATGTTTTTAAGAGAATGCATGAGTTTAATATAGGGGTCCAGCAAAAACCTGCTGCCCACACTTTATTGCATAACATGACCACACAGTTGGTCTATCTCCTTTATATAGACCTATCCAATCCTTTTCTTCCAACCTTTGTTCTCGCGTTTCTGTCGTTCATCTCCCCTCCCTCTATTGCACCACAGTTTGCTTTTCAGTTCTTTCTCTCGCTGGATGTCCCACTGGGGGCTGAGAATCTCCACAAAGCCCCGACACCCAGAGTGAAGGAGAAAAGGGGAGAGAGAAAGGCAAGGGGAAAATAGAGGGTAAGAGGTCACAGAAAAGAAGAGAAGAAGAAGAAGAGACCAAGCACAGTGTAGAGCTGTAAAGACAGTGGAGAATAGAGGATGGAGAAAGAGCAAGGGGAAGACTTAAGAGGGATATTTAGAAAAAAAGGCAAATAAAAGAGGGATAGGGACAGAGATAGACAACGGTGAAAGAGGTAGGAGAGAAGATAATGTAATGGAGACAAAGATGTGAGGAGGCGCAGAGAGAAAGACATAGAAGCTGGAAGGAAAAAGGGGATTGGATTTGACACAAACAAGAGTATCCAGTGGAGTAGAAAGGTGGAGATGAGAAAAGGGGAAGAGACAGACTTGATGAAAAGAAATCAAGCTTTGAACAAAAGAGGGAGGGAGAGAGTCGGTTGCCAGGAGGCTGTGTGTGAGAGTGTATTGTAAAGGGGATGGAGGGTCATAAGTATCTGCTAAAAGGCTTGTGCCACCTCTGCTGAGGAGGAGTCCTTCAGAAAACATCTCATCAGCTTAATGTGTGTGTGTGTGTGTGTGAGTGAGTGTGTGCGTGTTTCAGCGTGCAATTTGGAGAGGAAGTGTCTTCAACAGCACACTCATGAGTTTGCCATAGGTTAGGTGATTGCACACTTCCCACCCCCCCCCCACACACACACTCTGGTCAATCCACAGCCTGTTGACACCTCAGTCTTAATCATCACCTCTGTGTCAGGCTGACAACATGTTCTGCTCTGATCTGCGTCTGTCACACATTCGCTGTGTTTGAATGCACTTAGGGAATCTGATCATCCTCAGTTTAAGGCAGAAAACTAATGTCTAGATGTATTGTGAATAGAGACCTGGTTTCCTTAACAGGGATAGGTAATCAAGGAAAACTCGATCTACAGATGTTGATCTCGGGCATACTGTAGAATTCTGGTTATTTTACTCATGTCTATCGCAAGTTGCTGGCTTTTTCTTCTAGATCTTTGTGTTAATTCAGAGAGCCTTGGCAGGTATTGGAGGTTATATTTCTGATAATTCATCTGCTCAAATAAAACACTTCAACATGAAAGTGATTTTGAACCACAACGTGAAGTCATGTTGTTAAACCAAAACAATGCTCTGGCCTCATCAGTACAACAAATCCCTTTGACGTTATCATCCTATAATTGGATCCATTGTTAATGTGAGGAGTATGGTCACTTTTTATGAAATAATAACATGAATAAGGACCTTTTGGGATTTTTACTTAGATTGTTTATGTTCTAGTTCTTGCATATAAGGTCCTACTGCAGCAGATCAATTGAATTAATTTCTGTACATTTTGCACCTAAGTTATTCCTTTTTCAAAAGGTTTATAGCTGTCAGGCTTTGTCAAGAAGATTACATTCAGGGAATGTGCACACCGTGCAGGAAGTCAGGAATCAACATTGTTGTGGCTTGCTCTTTGTATCCAAAATAACAAAATCCCAGATTGTTCTAGTAATCTGCCTTCTGTGCGTGTAAACAGTCACTGACTTGGCAGCACATTGACAATCTCGAGGTCAGGATGACTCCAATTCCAATTTCTTGAATCAGAATTAATTTAGTATAGGAAAGAAGAAGTATTTGCTATATTTGTGAGGAAGGCTCTTAGCTAGCATGTCTGTAAGAAAGGTCAACCATTGCGTTGAAACTAAGGAAATCAATTCCTCTGCAAGTTCTGTTCACCATGCGTTCAGGCACCCACTAGACCAGGGGTGGGGAACCTTTTTCCTCTCAAGGGCCATTTCAATTTTTTCAACATCCTCCGAGGGCCGTACAAATTATTGACCTCTGCTTAAAAAATACTAAAATCACAGCCCATTCATTTTGCCTTTCTTTCATGCTGTGCAAAGAAAAAGCAACCTCTTAATCCAGATATTTTACCATGACTCGCACATGCATGCACGTGCAAGTTTGTGGCATGACCACCAAAACAGAAAGATATGGACACAAGATGTGGGCAAATGTATTTAGTTTCCTATCTATGTGGACATGATTTAAGTGGGGGGGACCTAACCTCCTCTAGGGGGGTCCGGGGGCATGCTCCACCGGCAAGATTTATTTTTAAATGTTGAAGTTAAAAGCATCAATCTGGTGCACTTTGAGAGCAACATTAGGAGATCTATGGATACATCTCTCAACACCCATATGAAACAGAACTGTAAGCAGATTTACTTTTTCTTTATGGATATTTTACAAATCCCTCCCGTTTCAAACTGTATCCTTGTTTATTAATAACAACAGTTTTTTACTGTCATATAGTATTTTATACCTGTTTACTTTATTCTCTTATTTTTGTATAACTATAATGATCATATAAAGATGTGCCTTTACCTCACTGGTTGTAGAAAAAGCTTCTTATATTCGTTAGCATAGCTAGCTAACCAGATGCTAATAACAACAAAGTTATTGACTGTATGATCAGTATGACAGATGAACAGATCGCCACTGGGCTTTCAACTAAAGACACAGCCACGCAAAAACTGCGGCATGTGTATGGCTCCTTATGGGTACTGCAATTTTTGGAAGTGTCAGTACCATATGTGTTCGCCCTACCATGCCCGGCGCCGTGGGAGGGCCAGGGAGGGCCAGGCCCTCCCATTTGACATTCCTGCCCTCCCCAAATAAACACGTTTTTTACTATTTATAACATTTAAAAAAAATATATATATTTTTTTTTTATTATAAATAAACTGTGAACTTTAATGCTACGATGTATGTGATGTCAGATAGTAACTAAAAAAATAATAATCGCAGGCTATGTCAAATAAATTCATGTGTCTGTTGTAATTTGTGATTCGTCCACATTTAGACCAATCACAGCTTCACACTCTGCCGCCTATTCTGGATTTGTTTATTGTTTATTGTGCATTCTCCCATTTCTGTTTGCATTACAAAATGGACATCAGAAATTGGCGTAAAAGGTCTAAGGATTTATTAAAACGAAATAGCGATGAAAGAACTGCAGCCGATGCAGCTGCTGGCGACCCTGCACCTGCCGTTGCAAAAGCACGCCTTAATGTCACAAGCTTGACCTCGGCAAACCCCGGGGCTGAGTTAGCGAGCCCAAGCCTTGACTCATCAAGGCGGCTGCCACCAACGCTGTCCTCCGATGCACAGCTCCTTGTGCCCCTACCATCACTACCTGCGTTGCCACACCCTGTACCACACCCGCCAGCATCCTCCTCCTCCGTGCCGGTGCCTCCATTACAGACACTACCTTGCAGCACATCAACAGGTATTGGGCCAGCAAACGCTCAAAGACCAACAGCCCCAGATGATCTTGGGGTTAATAAACCCAACCAGGTGAAACTGGATCGTTATCCAGGGAGATTGTTTTCATGCAGGAAAGAAGCGCACTTTTGCCACTGCATGGTACAACAACAGACCATGGCTTGAATATTCGTTAAAAGCAGACGCAGCCTTTTGTTTCCCCTGTAGACAGTTTAAAGTAAATACGTCTTCATCCCGAAGCGGCTTTTACTGTCAAAGGTTTTTGCGACTGGAAACACGCATTACAGACTGATAAAGGACTGCTAAGACATGCCGCATCAAAAGAACACATTTCATGTCAGAGTTTTGTGGAGAGTGAGAGACAGATACGCGAGGAAACAAATAAAGAAATTAGTACTTTGGTGCAGATCAGCTGGCACGGAACCGTTATTACGTGTCAGCTGTCGTTGATATTATAGCTTTTTTAGCTGTCAACCAACTCCCTCTCAGAGGTGACCACGATTCACTCCACATGTCCGAGTGCAGTGCTTAGGAAAATAAACCATGCCCAAGGCGGACTAAACAGTTAATCGTCTCCGTCTCTACTATTTATTTCCGAGTGCAACGATGAGGAAGCTGCCATCCTTAACCAGTGTGCCTTGCTCGTGATTTACCAGTGTTTGTGCTGCCACGCACACAAAGTTTCAAAAGTGGTTTCTATGTTGCCCTTTATTTGTGTATGTATTTGCGATGAGTGTGCGTCTTTGCGCAATGCTGTTGGCCTTCTGTTTGATATATATTGTGCCGCAGGCTCACAGCACATGACGGTTTTGTGTGCCCTCCCATGAAAATCATATGCCCTCCCTTTAGATTTGTTCTGGCGCCGGGTCTGCGCCCTACCATATGTGTTCGGGGTCCGTCGCTAAAGCCCCTGTCACACTGTCCCGAAGTTGACACCCGATGGACACACGAATATGGAATTGTGAATTTCGCACGAAGATGGCCCAGAACCACATACAAAGGCAACATTTACATTACATTTAAGACCTACAACTGCAACGAAAGTAACAAAAACAATTATGTTACAGTACTATGATACTGTACTGATATTTTCAGACTTTGTTCTTTACTTTCTCCGTCTTTATATGTAGAAGATATTACGTTTTATCCGTCATGATGTTGTTTCCATAGCAACAACAACTTCCTGTCAACTCGCCTTCAAAATAATATATTATATCCTTTTCAGTTTCACAGAACACAAATTGGGTTATTTACATAATATGTTTACATGATTTTGTTGTGCAATAAAACAACCAGATGGACACACGATAAAGGATTCGGCTCTGATCCTAGCAACATCGGGCCATTCGTGAGGGCATCTTAAGCCTTCGTATGACCGCCGGTGGAGTTTCTCAGGCTCCGGCAGCAACTTCGTGAGCGGTGGCAAAATCTTTGGCATGCCAAAAAATAGCCGAAGGACCTTGCGAAGGTTCATTTTCGTGTTGAATTTGTGTGTCAATTTTGCCCTTCGTAAGGCCATCGTTAGGGCATCTTGTTATCATCGGTGCCATCGGGCATTCGCCCCGATCAGAGTGAGGGCGAATGCACCGATGATAACACGAAGATGACACGACTTGACAAGATGCCCTCACGAGTGCCTTACGAAGTTGCCGCTCACGAAGTTGCCACTCACGAAGTTGCTGCCGGAGCCTGAGAAACTCCACCGGCGGTCATACGATGGCTTAAGATGCCCTCACGAATGGCCCGATGTTGCTACGATCACAGCCGAATTTGAACATTTCCTTTATCGTGTGTCCATCGGGTGTCAATTTCGGGACAGTGTGACAGGGGCTTTACCAATGACGTCACGCATTGTTATTGGCTGTACGGTAATCGCACGCTGATTGGTGTAACTAGGGGCGCTGACTAGGGTATACCGGGGGTCTGATCAAAGGATGAAGCTGTTACCATGCTGCTACCATAAACTCGCTGTAGCCCACAAACTGAAGCAGAATGATCAAGTTATTAGGGCTGTCCCGAATACCATTTTTCGGGCTCCGGATATTCGGTAGTAATCAGCAGCGAATATTCGGCCCGCGCGCAGGGGGGGGGGGGGGAGAGGCGTAGTAATCAACAGCACCGTAGTAATCAGCAGCGAACCGCAACACGTGTATTTCGGTGTATTCACGGCATTCAATTTGTTATTCTACAGTATTGTTCTTTTATAGTTATTCGTTAATGTAATCCAATTTGTGAAATTGAAAAGGATATCGCATTGTGTTTGTTACTTTCGTTGCAGTTGTAGTTGGCTTGGCTTCCTATTTATGGACATGCTTTTATTTTAAAGGAGAGTTAGCGCAGTTGACAGGAAGTTGTTGTTGCTTTGGAAACAACGTGACGGAGATTAACGGAGAAAAGTAATATCTACATATAAAGACGGAACAAGTAAACGATAACGTTTATGGTTAAGTGTTAGCACCCCAAAAGCAAATTGGAGATTAAAACGAATATCCGAATAACGAAATTGAAACCTGAATAGTACTCCAACGAACGAATATTCGGATACAGCCCTACTGTACCCGAATAATATAATAAAGTTATAGTAAATAATAACAAACTCCAGTGTTATAATTCCATATTCATAAATAAAATGACATGCAAATAACATTTTCTTGGCTGTGGACTTGTATTCTACATAATGATGTTGAGCTCATGATAATCTAATTCAATAAACAATAGCTGCAATGAACAGATAGCATTTTCTGACTCGTAAAATGATTGGATATGGTGTCATTTGGTAAATGATTCTGTGTTGAAAAAATGTATATCTTTAAAAACTGCGTTGGTGTATTAGGGCGGAACATACTATTTATTTTTTTGTAAATCGATCGAGAGGGGTGTTCAAATAACGTATTTTGGTGTGTAGAACACAAATCTATTTAGATGCTTTTATTTTGAAGTTGTTGCTATGGAAACAACATGACGGAGAAAAAAGTAATATCTTCTACATAAAATAACGGACAAAGTAAAGAATGAAGTGTATGTTTAAATGTTAGCACCCCCCGAAGAGGCTCAAGCTCTTACGTTGAGTCTGAAGTTTCAATACATTCGGAATTTTGGCCGTGTAAAATGTCCTCTTGGGTTGCCGTACAGCCAATGCGTGACGTCATTGTTAAGCGTAACGGACCACGAACACATCAGGGCCCTTTCTCATTTCTCTAACTCCCTTCCTCGACTCCCCTCCTCGACTCCTATCCTCAAGACTTAGTCCCGCCCACAGGAGATGCGAGCCGAGGAGGGGAGCCAAGGAGAGAGGAGGGGAAGCAGCAGGCGGTTAGAGAAATGAGAACTCCTCTCCTCTGAGTGGTCATTTTAAAGAGACGTCCATTAATGATGACAGGAGGCACAGCAGCCCTCTGTCTGATGGACAGATGTGTTCATGACGACTTATATATTTACTTTGATTCATTCACAGTGCGGTATAATGAGACAATAACAGGCTACAGATGCGGACACACACACACATATATATAGATATGTATATATGTATATAAATATATACAATTTCAGAAACAAACAGAGCACTCTCATAATAACGTAACACTATCAGAGACTGGCTATATCCCCCCCCCCCTCTGGTCGCTACAATGAGGACAATAAATTACGGGCCAAAAGTTTTGAAAGTAAGCAGAGGACACCAAACCAACTGAGACCTGTCTGTACGCTGCATCTACGCACACACTGTACCACACACACGCACCTACAGCTAACAGCCTAACAGCCGTTGTGTTATTTATTATGTGAAGCACTAAATGGTTTTAGAAAAATATCGACTCTTTGTTTGTAGATATCTACTAAACTAAAGCAAATAAAGAGAGTAGGCCTGTTATACTGAGTGATATATTATACACACTGCTCTGCTTTCTGCATGGACCTCACAGCTGTTCTCTGTAAACATCGCGTTGCGATCATGGGGTTGCGATGAGAGCAGTTAATAAAATAATATCCAGGGGATGCATGCAGAGCTGTCATTGGCTGAGATAAGTCCGGCCGTGCGTCACGACTCTTTGAAACATCTCTGTTCGCGGAAATGCATCCACGAAGGAGCCGTGGAGGACCGTAGAGGACCCATCAGTGTATCCTCGGTCTCCAGAGAGCCTCCTCGACGCTCGATCCTCGAAGTGCATTATTTCACACACACATACGGGTATTGGGCCGAGGGTGACACCGTACTTCCGGTATCCGCCATTTTACGCGAGGTGCAAGCAGGCCGAGGGTTTAGCCGTACACCGGCTAGGTGTTGCTAAGCTTCCTGTACTGAATATCATAGTCGATTGCCTTAATCAATATCTAGTCAACTCTAAAATACCACATATGCAATGGCATGATAATATTATTGTGACAAGTGGGGTATTCACCTGGTGTTTCCAGAAATTAAACGTAGATGCAGCCAAAATCGACGAAGGCCACTTTCGAAGGTCGTTTTTCCATACATCTGCAGGCAGTCTGTAAGGGCAATCCGACAACCCACACAGCTCTAGTTTACGCTGGTAACGACCTAGAGCACACCCCTCAAGGTTGAGACGCACAGGCTGCAGTGGAGACGCTGCGCACAGCTGATCGACAGCTGGAACACAAACCACCAAATACAAAAACATAATTCAGATCCAGTCGTCATGACTCCACACCGGGGGGATTCCCCATTCACTTCTTACAGTTTCTCATCAAGGGGGTGTCTCCTGTCCCCGGTACAAACACACTGCCTGAGGAAGGCTATGTGCATTTTTTTTGTCATTAACCTTTTTCGGGCCATTTATTTATTTATTTTGGTGACGATCCGACCTCCATGCTGCTACTCTGGTTCAAACTGCATCCACCAAACAATATGATTTATCTCGACCTCCCCAAAATAACCAAAATCTGACACGGTGTGAGATGTCTTTTTTAGCTGTTCTGTCGTCATTTCCTGCGATCTTCTTCATAAAGTCAGTCAGAATGAATGAATGAATGGGCGTTTCTTTGACTATTTATAAGCAAATATGGGCGTGACGTGAAGCACGCAAAAGCTGCACCACATTTCGAGTCGGTTGTGATTTATAAAGGGAAACCGGCGTAGGAAGTGCTGTACGCACTTTCCTCGCCGGTGCGCAATGTTTGGTGAATCGGAAAATGTCTGTACCTATTTTTTGGATTTCTACTACGTAAGCAACCTTCCCACGTGAATCCTATGCACGGCGTTATAAATGAGGCCCCTGATCACAACGTTCACGCTCTGTGGTCACGAAGTACTCCACTAGCCCCCCCCCCCCTGTTGATAGAAATCAACACGTAATGAAATAAGACTCCACGGTTTGATGATTGATAGGTGTGTGGGCTGTCTTTCATTTTGACACACAGAAAAATGTTATAATAAACATACATGCATACTGTATGTTAAATGGATACATCCACCTTCTTTCATTTATCTTTCCATTCCCACAACAATATACATAAAGAAATGGCATATTTTGGACATATAGTTCGAATGGTGATTAATCATGATTAATAAATGTTTAAGCTGTGATTAATCTGATTACATTTTTTAATCGTTTGACAGCCCTAGTTGTCACATAATTTTACAGGATATTGCTATATTATTTCACATGTTATCTTCTACACATTAATATGATTTGTAAAAACATCACAGATAGAAAGGTATATCCGCCATTTAATGGTAAGCTATTGAAATTCTGAATCCATAGATGTGTCTCCCATCACCCAAAACCCCTGACTATTCTCTCAACTCAGTATTTACATTCTTATATTCAAAGAAAATCAGTAATATCTTTATAAACTACAAGTCCTTTTCTATCAGCTGTGCACCGTTATGGGGTAAATATAGCCTATCTACCAATTGGATCAAATGTAAAAGTCAGCCGAATTAGTGTTGATACTGCAAGGAGACGTATTGTGTGAAGAGAAATTGAAGATGTTGTTTAATTGCTGATATATTTATGATCCACGTCACATATTCAGGTTCGGCGGCATTTCTTCCAGTTTGTCCAAAGGTCTTCTAATCAGGGCTCTATAAATAAAGAACTACGGCGGATGTGTAATATTTAATGCAGCCGAACCGTGTATTACAATGTCGTTATGTGATGACTTTCAAAGAGAAAAGCAAGCACACTCGGATTAAAGTATTTTTTTTAAATTTTTTTTTATAAATGTTTTTCGGATTTCATATCACGTTAACACCATATCCCAACGTGCATTGCGGCTAAACAATCCAATCACCAAGCTTCAATCATAGCTAAGGATCTTGGGTAATCAGTTCAGTGGGTGTGTATCTGTTTCCGGTTATTTTATTTTGAAATTCAGTTCATGACGGACGGCTAAAAAGCCCAAGTTTATAGAATTGAACGAATAAATAAAAACAAGTATAATTGTGTGTTATTGGTGAGTAAATAACAGTGTGTTATTTAGAAAAGAATAACAAATTAGAAGGAAAAAAAGATTACAAAAAATACAGATTTCAGTATTCTGAGGTTCTGAGCCCCATTTATTTTCCTCGCGGACGGCAAAAAAAGTCCGACATTATACGATTTAAAATAAAAACAATAATCGTAGCTTGATATTGAGTAAGAACATGTTTTTATGAACCACACAGCTTCCGGTCTTCCAAGACCCGACAGGACAAAAAGACGTGGTGCAGGCACGAAACATAGGCTACTACCAATAGAAATACATTGCTTTTAAAATCGTTCTGTGTGACACGACAAAAAAGGGAAAAATCGTGTTGGTGAACACGAATCAATAGATTAAATGTCGTGACTATAACACGAAATGCCGTGAGACTGGGTTGTTCCACTACATGGTTTGACTCTCCATACTTCTGGTACTGTTACTTTTGCTCTCTTACCCTTTCCACTGCAGATTCAGATTCAGTGTAGGCAGGATTGTCAGATAACATTTGCAGAACCAACATTACATCCTTTTCAGCTAACATTAATCAGTGAATCAAATCAACATGAGCTAATTAGCACACAGTGAACCTAGGGCTTTTGGAGCCCATGATGGTCTGGAGCCCAGGGGTTATCACAGTGTAAGGATCTCGACACAAACTGATGAACCCAAATGCATGACCCAGAGACAAAGTCTTGAATGTAACAAATTTGAATTTGAATTCCAAAGATCAGGTAATCCCTCTTAACAGAGTAGGTACTGGAATAAACAAAAAGCGCTCACAAGGAGGACAAAACTAAGCATAACAAAAAGAGAACTTAAGAAAAACTTAAGTCTACAAAATTAACAACAAAACAAAACCTGACATGAGAGAAAGCGATCCTTTCTGAGCAGAGGCATGGCACAACCATTCGGGGAAACAAACAAGATGAACTGACACAGGACAGGGGAGAGACAGGACTATTTAAACATAAGGTGAGTGGGAACAGGTGGAAACAATCAGGGGCGGGGCAGACGCTGATGATGGCGGGAAAAACACACAAGGGGAGGAAGAAACAGGGTCTGAAATGAAAGACAAGAGGTGAGTACAAAATAAAACAGGAAATGGAAAACGAGACATGACAATAAACACAGAGAATGACTATAAATGACCTAAATAAACAGACATGACCAGACGTGAAAAAACATGAAATGACAGACAAGACATAATACAAAACATAACTAACACATTTGACGAGACACAATACACAGTTGATAATCCAGACTTGTTTAAAAGGCATCAAAAACTGAGAAGAAGTTTTCACTATATGTTTCCACAAAAGTGAGGTCTTTAATCAGTAAATTCTTAATATCTAAATCTAGCATGGGGGATAATGCATTTTCGATGCACAATGAATTCACAAATACCTGATGGAAAGTTGTAGATGTTAGGGAGATATTCACAAATTCCTTTTGTTTATTTGTAAATTACTTATAGTATTCACAGATCTTTTTTTATATGTGGAGTTGTTTTGCGTATTTGCAGATCTGTTTTACATTCACAAAACTTTTTGGGACGTTTGCAAATCTTTATAATGCATTTGTGGAAGGTCTTTTACATTTACAAATTACACATTTACACACAGATTATTTATGTTTCTCTTCATACAAATAACATTGAGACATAGATCTTTACAGATTTTTGCTATGTGACATGGATACGTACGAATCCCACATATCCAAGCAGCACTCAAGAGCATTCCCACCCACATTCCATGTGCACACATTCAGCCAGAAAAGCACCCAAACACATATACAGGCATGTTCTCAATTATATCATATTCCCAATCACTCACACAAACACACACACACACATGCACACACACGCACACCACACACACACACACCACACACACACACACACACACACACACACACACACACACTGCAGGGGACAGAGAGAACAAGAGGACAGATCTCTGTGTGGTGAGAGAAAACAGAAAAACTTTGCCACAGTGTGAAGACATTCAATAGACAAACAATGTATGTGTGTGTGTGTGTGTGTGTGTGTGTGTGTGTGTGGTGTGTGTGTGTGTGTGTGTGTGTGTGTGTGTGTGTGTGTGTGTGTGTGTGGGTGTGTGTGTGTGTGTGGGTGTGTGTGTGTGTGTGTGTGTGTGTGGTGTGTGTGTGTGTGTGTGTGTGTGTGTGTGTGTGTGGTGTGTGTGTGTGTGTGTGTGTGTGTGTTGGTGTGTGTGTGTGTGTGTGTGTGTGTGTGTGTGTGTGTGTGTGTGTGTTCATTGGCCTTGACTCACAATCCCATCCGTACACACCTTGTCTCCCAGCTTCTTGCTAACCGTTGGGCTGACAGCTATTGAACACGCTTTCCTCACAATAAACACTCAATTTTAGCACTTCATCACTGGGTAACAACAGAGCAAAAATATCCACAGTTTTTTCTCGCCCTTCGTCACTCTTTTCTTTTGATGGCTCCAATAATTTCTATGTATTTCCGACTGCAGTTTTGTCCTTCTGCGCTGCACTGCTTCATTGTACACTGATATAAAGGCTGCAACTGAAGAGGCAGGATGGGATAATAGATCTGCATCTGCATGGTACTGTGTTTGGTCACATGCAAGGTCTCAGAACGTCCTCACCTGATATTCAAATGATTAGGGCTCAGCAAATGGTTGAAAACATTGCAGAGGGATGGTTCTGGACCTTCATCAAGACATGTAGCGGAAATTGTGAGTAATTCCGATTATGACGCTACTTGATGAGGCCATTCTGCACATTGGGGTTCAGACCAGAAGGTAACTTGATTGTAGTGCAGATGATTTGCAATAAGTGTTTCTGTAATACAGCTCCAATTACACATCAAATATAAGTATTTTGAGGGCAAGAAATGTGAATCAACGTCAGATATGTATACATTAACATCAACCATTAGGCAATATTACCACTAATAATCAAATATGACTCTGAAACTGCAATAACTGTAAAAAGAGGTAACTCATTACCTGGAATTTTCAGATAACTCTGTGTTAAGTTATTGAAAATGCTGAATGTGATTTGTATTCAATCCATAAAAAACTGATAGGAGGCTTTTATTGGGAAAAACCTACAGGCATTTTATGTTCTATTTCATCCCTACTGACCGCCAGAGGCGGTGCTTTAAGCACTCGATATGTCCATCGCGCGCATGCGCAGGTCGAGTACCAATACCAACAAAGTCACCTGTGACCCCACGTGACACCGGCTATATCCAAGCCAGTCTCACTGCATTTCGTGTTATCGTCATTATTTTCCCCTTTTTTTCGTGTCACACAGAACGATTTTAAAAGCAATGTATTTCTATTGGTAGTATGTTTCGTGCCTGCACCACGTCTTTTTGTCCGGTCGGGTCTTGGAAGACCGGAAGCTGTGTGGTTCATAAAAACATTTTCTTACTCAATATCAAGCCACGATTATTGTTTTTATTTTAAATTGTATAATGTCGGACTTCTTTTGCCTTCCGTGAGGAAAATAAATGGGGCTCAGAGTCTCAGAATACTGAAATCTGTATTTTTTAAATCTTTTTTTCCTTCTAATTTGTTATTCTTTTCTAAATAACACACTGTTATTTACTCACCAATAACACACAATTATCCTTGTTTTTATTTATTTATTTGATTCTATAATCTCTGGCTTTTTTGGCGTCCGTCAGGAACTGAATTTCAATATAAAATAACCGCAAACAGATCCGGAAACAGATCCGAGTGTACTTGTTTTTCTCTTAGGAAGTCATCACATAAATGCATTGTAATACACGGTTCGGCTGCATTAAATATTACACATCTGCCGTAGTTATTTATTTATAGAGCCCTGATGAGAAGACTTCTAGACAAACATGAGGAACTGCAGCCAAAACTGAAAACGTGACGTGGATCATAAATATATCAGCAATTAAACAACATCTTACATTTCTTTTCACACAATACGTCTCCTTGCAGTATCAACACTAATTCGGCTGACTTTTATATTTAATCAAATTGGTAGATAGGCTGTATTTACACCAAAACGGTGCACAGCTGATATAAAGGGACACCTAGTGGTTAAAGCACGTTATTGAATTTCATTATTTTTATTATTAGATATTAATAGGATCCCTATAAAGTATATTCATTACACGTTATTCTCTACTAATAGTTAATTAAAGACTGTATATAATGACTATTTTGCACATCCCTTTCAAGATTTTCTAAGGTTTATTGACATATCATATAGGCCTACACAACTATGGTGTAGTTATGCAATGAATGAAAAGCTTGGGTCGCAGGTTCCTCAACAGTGCATTACAAGACATGTATCAATATGTATATACCTCCAGCAATGTTATCAATGTTGAAGCACTTATTTTAACTGATATTATACATATGTATTATACTCTTATAAGATGTGTAGATAGTATAAGAAATGTGCAGAATATGACAGTTTAATGGTGGAGGTATACACACATATTGATAGATGTCTTGTAATTCACTGTTGAGGAACCTGCGACTCAAGTTTTTCATCTCCGACCTTGTCAGGTATTGAACAATCAATAAATAAAGAACACAGAATTATTAAATATAAAACACAGAATTTGTGTGATTATATTAAATGATTTACAAATACACACCACTGCATATTTACAACTGTTACACATGCTGATGTAACGCAAATGTTTCCAACTTGGGATCAATAAAGTATGTCTTATCTTAAGATGATCGATGGCTACTGCCGTATTTGCAAAATTTGCCTCTGAACCTTGACAAGTGCATGTTTCAGGCTTATCAATTAACAACAGGAGGGGTCAGACCAGCTGTTAAATAAAGCTCTTCTGACCTTAGCTGGCATGTGGGTATATATTAATGCTGCCCATTATGGGCACAAGCAATTTTCACCCATTTATTAATTATATGTTTTACATTTGAGTGTTCCTATCCCCTAAACCTACAGGGATGTACACAGTTTAATACTGGCAACTTCTTATTATGGGAAATACGAAAACGTCTTTTAAAACTACAATTCCTGTAAGGGAAACTTCTGTGTAGCAATGCAGTGGGAGTCACCGACTCAGGAAGGAGACACGGTGGAGCAGGAGCTTTTGATGTCAAACACTGGAGGTTTATTTGGAGTTACGGCCGGAGGATTCACATCACAAGTCACAGCAGTCCCGGTGAGACTGCACGGGTGGGTTGCCACGTCAATTCTGGAGCGCCTCTCTCTTGCTAGCCCATTTAACTGGTTTCACAGAGAGTAATCAACATATTTTGACAAGATAGCTTTAGACAGTTGGGCACACTGAGTTACCTGCTTCCGCCACTTATGGCCTCGAATATGTCATACCCTGGAGTCCACAAAGAACAAAGAAGGAAGTGTCCCAGTGCACCCACAACAAAGACCATCTGTGACCTAGTGTTGACCGGTCACAGAATGGGAACAATAACATTATGGCTGAAGCAGCCTATGTCCTTAAAGGAGATACACAGACGTCAGGCTTGGTCCTGTACGTCATATCTAGGAGTCTAGGACAATTATTTCCCTAACAATTCCCAGTAGAGACGTGCCATATAGAGAACATGTTGCGAAACACAATAGCCAGCATGTGTAGTTCTGGAGACGGGGTGGGGGAGGGGGGGACGGGGTGGACCCGTTCAAATCCAGTTTTGGACAGTGTTACAACCTGCATTAAGGCTGGAACAAGGGGGAGGCCACACAGAGTTAAATGCCAAATATCTGTTTATTTAACAAGTTAACGAAAAACACCTCTGATGAATAGTGTACATAAGAATCAGACTGTCAGTCGTGTCAGCAGTGTGTGGGTGTGTGGAAGGGTGTTGTAGCATGTTGGAGGGTGCATCAAACCTAACACAGGCTGTAGGCTGAGGTTGCTGCAGCATGCCAGGATCAGAATCAGAGACTGAACCTTGCAGCTGGGCAACCTTTATACCTTCTTGAGGCTCTGCCTCTAGATGGGCGGGCACAAACAGGACGACACTCCCAGTACCTGCTAGAGAACAGCAAGGCAGGGAGCACAGCCAGGCAGAAGGGGGGAGGGGTCGTCACACCCCCTCCCTTAAAATGGAGGACCCACTAGGATCCTCCAACCTGGGGCACAAAATCACAGACACAAAACACAATAGACAAAACCAAGTTAACCTTGAAATGTTCATACAACCTGCAAGCACATCTGTAGCATCTAACTCACCCCCTCAGCAACTTTGGTACCCAAGAAGCATTTTAAGAGAGGGCAAACAGAAAAAACAGACACCCCTGCAGGGAGAAAAACACTAGTTAACCTAGGAGGTTATAGCCCTGGACATGGCATCAGCCACTGTATTATCCACACCTTTTACATGCCTGAGAGCATGCCCCTCTCATCAACCTGCGCGAGTACAGCCCCAGCTCCAACCTTACTAGCATCCACATGAAGAATGAAGGACTGGTCCATCTGGGGAGCTGCTAGGACAGGAGCAGCGCACAACACAGTTTTCGCAGTCTCAAAAGCCTGTTGACACAGAGGAGACCATTCAAACTTGACCTTAGGGCTGAGAAGAGAGGTGAGGGGAGCAACCACCGTAGAGAAATTCTGACAGAACCCACGATAGTACCCCACCATGCCCAGGAAATGAGAGAGTTATTTTCTGGTTGTTGGAACAGGGAACCAGTCAATTGCCAGCACCTTTGCCCTCACTAGCTTAACCTGTCCTTGGCCAACTACTTTACCCAGGTAGGTGACCGTTGCCTTAGCAAACTCACACTTTGCCAAGTTAACGGTCAGACAAGCCCAGGCAAGACGTTCAAACAGCGCATGAATGTGTTGGAGATGTTCCTCCCAAGTGTCACTGTATACAACAACATCATCCAGATACACAGCGCAGCCAGAAAGACCTGACACCACCTGGTTCATCAGGCGTTGAAACGTGGCCGGGGCATTTCGTAACCCAAATGGCATTACGGTGTATGAGTACAACCCACTGGACGTGATAAATGAGGCGATCTCCCTAGCTCTTGCAGTTAACGGGACTTGCCAGTAACCCTTTAGCAGGTCAAATTTACTGACAAATTTAGCAGAACCAACCTGGTCCACACAGTCCTCCATGCGAGGGAGTGGAAACGAGTCAGGTTTGATCACTAAGTTCACCTTGCGGAGATCAGTACATGGCCTAAATGTACCATCTGGTTTCGTAACCAGCAAACAAGGAGAAGACCAACTAGAAGCACACGGCTCAGCGATGTTATTCTCAAGCATATACCTAACTTCTGCCTCTAAATGCTCTCGTTTGTCCGGAGACATGCGGTAAAAACGCTGTTGTACCGGTTTAGCATTACCCACCTCAATTTGGTGTTCGATAAGGTGGGTGCGAGAGGGAGTGTCTCCAAACAGGCAGGGATAGTTTTTAACTAGATCGACCAACTCTGTGCGCCGCGGTTCGGTTAAATGAACCAGCATTCCACCCAGATTAGCCAGTGACTCCGAATTCTTAAGCCGTCCTCTCAACAGACCATCATCTGGGGAATACTCCTCTTCAACCTTAAACCCTGCCCCCACATCCAGAGATGGTGATGGGTGACCCACTGTCACCACTGTAGCATCTGAGGAAACGGAGAAAACCACACCTGGCACAGGTTTACGGGCAAAATACGGTTTTAGCCAGTTTATATGGCAAAACTGCACCGACTTCTTCCGGTCAGTGGTCGCTATCAAATAGTTGAGGTCTGACAACTTTTTGGACACTGTATAAGGGCCAGAGAACTTGGCCTGAAACGGGGAGCCAACTACAGGCAGCAGTGCTAAAACCTGATCCCCAGGACTCAACTCACAATGTTCTGTACGTCGATCATAGAGGCTTTTCATTTTAGTTTGAGCAGACTGTAGCTTTTCTCTTGCCATTTGATTAGCCCGATACAAGCGGTGTTTGAAACCATGGACATAGTCTATCAAACTTGACGGGGCCTCCTTGGCTTGCCAATCCTCGTGTAGGGTGGCCAACGGGCCCCTTACATTGTGACCAAAGACCAGGTCATTAGGGCTAAAACCCAAACTCCCCTGCGAAACCTCCCTTGCCGCCAGCATAAACCAGGGTAACCCTTCTTCCCAGTCACGTTCCAACTCCGTACAATATGAACGGAGGAGAGACTTCCAAGGATTGGTGGAACCTCTCAAGCGCTCCCTGGCTCTGAGGATGATAGGCACTTGACTGTGAATGTTTGATATTCAACTGCTGTAACACCTCGGCAAACAACTTTGAACTGAAGTTAGTCCCCTGATCTGACTGGATGATCTTCGGGAGACCAAAAATAGTTATAAATTGTGTCAGCGCTTTTACAACTGACCTGGTGGTGATATTCCTAAGGGGATAGGCAGCAGGATAACGTGTAGCCTGACACATTACTGTAAGCAAAAAGTTGTTCCCTGCTTTGGAGCATGTCAATGGTCCAACACAATCTACAATCAGATGCTCAAATGGATTACCAACAACTGGAATTAGATACAGAGGCGCAGGTTTAATGACCTGATTTGGTTTGCCAGTCAACTGACAAGTGTTGCAAGTTTTAATGAAAGCAGCAACGTCTTTCTTCAGAAGTGGCCAGTAAAAATAACGGCCAACCCGATCATATCTTTTCTTCACACCTAGATGCTCTGCAATGCCATCATGAGCAGTCTGAAGAACAGTGAGTCTTAACTTACTGGGTAACACAACTTGCACAACTTCCTCACCCACAAAACAATCTCCCTGGGGAACCCACTTTCTCACCAACAAACCGTCCTGGAGAAAATAACCACGGGCTGCACTTCTGAACTCCTCATCCGGTAGAACTTGGCTGTACAGAGCCTGAAGGGTGGGATCGTTCTTTTGCTCTTTCCCAAGGTCGCTACAAGACAAAGGCAAAGGAAAGGTAGGCACAGGAAATACAGATTATTTTTTCTTATCTTTTGTAAGGTCACAAACATTACGGCTGGCAGCATGTGTTACTGCGCCGGTGGCAGGCATCACAGAAGGGGTTTTGGGGAACTTAGCACCTTCTACCTGGGAGATTGGAGACCCAGGCCATACTCGATCACCAGCCAGGTCATTTCCCAATATGATCTGTATGCCCCCCATAGGCAGAAAAGGACGCACTCCCATGACCACATCCCCTTGCAGCAGACTGGAGACTAATGTCAGTTTATGCTGTGGAGCAGAGAAGACGGTTAATCCCATCCCCCGGACCTCAACACTGGAACCGGTGTCTGTCTAACAATAAACGAGTCCAACGCCCCTGAGTCCCTTCATATCTTTACCGGTACCTTCTCTTTACTCCCGACCAGTGAAACAAAACCATCAGACACAAAAGCTTTATAACCAGGGTCTATCTCCTCATGCTCACTGACAGGAGCCTGAATTACCGACTCAGATAAAGAGGACTGAGTGTGTTTCCGCACAACCACAATGACACTTTCCCTTTCCACTGCACGTAACGATGCCACAGCCCCAGACGCTTTTGCCGACACAGCCCCAGGCCTGGACTTTCTCTTCCACTCAGGACAATAGTTTCTCCAGTGTCCTTTATTAAAACAGTAATTACAGATACGATTGGGGTCAAACTTACCCCGATTCCCACGGTCAATCCTAACTGGAAACTTATCTTTTCCTTCTGAAACACCTTTACTGAAGTGAGCCCCCGCACTACTCTCTTTGTATCCCGCATCTCCACGACCACGGCTGTTGCCAAAAAAAAAACACAGAGTAAACTCATCTGCCAGCTTGGCTGCCTCTGAAATTCTGTTTACTTTCTGCTCATTAATGTAGGTAACAACACGGTCAGGCAAGGTACTTTTGAATTGCTCAAGCAAGATAAGCTCCTGCAGATCTTCCAGAGTTTTTACCTGTGAGGAAACACACCAACGGTTGAAACTAGTGGTTAAATCACGAGCAAACTCCATGTGTGACTGCTTCTCTTTTCTGAGTAACCTAAAGCGCTGTCGATATGCTTCAGGTACTAACTCAAATGCCCGAAGTACAGCAGCTTTAACCAACTGGTAATTGCTACTGTCTTCAGCAGTCAAGGCAGCGAAAGCCTCCTGGGCCTTTCCAGTGAAGACACACTGAAGCAGAAGGGTGCGCTCAACATCAGACCAGTCTCGTGCCTCTGCTAGACACTCAAATAACACAAAGAAAATGTCTGGGTCCTTTTCATTGAACCTCGGAACTATCCTCAAATTAACAGCAACATCAAATGCTTGATTTGCAGGAACCTGACCTACAGTCTCTGCAGCTCTCCTAGTCTCAGATGGAAGCTTACCTTCACTCATCAGAGTTTTTGTCTAACCTGAACTTGAGCCATCTCCGCTTCCTGAAGACGGGCATTTTGTCTCAACTTTTCAACCTCCACATCACGTTCCAAGTGTAGCATTAGAAGCTCTTTCTGTTCTTTAAATTATAGTCCAACCCCAAGTCCAGACAGGACTGGAACCACACCTGAAACATTACCTGACTCAATTGACTGTTGGGAGGTAGAAAGACAGACAAAACACTTTTTTCCACTAACTGTGCCTTTATTTCTACCAACAACTCCTCTTTATTCAACTTTTTGGGAAGTTCAAGACCGTAATGGTCAGTCACTCTCAAAAGCTGATCTTTTTTATAAGTACCCAACAAATCCTCATTTGGGGACTCAACAAAATCTTCAATAGAAGCCATTTAACTGTTTACCGACCAAGGCAAGGTTTTTCCAGCAGTAACTGATAGTGAAAGACAGCTTTACATATGGAGACCCCACTCCTCTGGCTACCTACCTTACCAAATGCTTACTGACTCACTCAACCCTAGTCTTCGTGTAGAATTGTGGGAGGATTTTAAGCACAAAAGCCCAGTGACCCGGTTAATTCTCAGCAAATGCTCTAGCCACTTACTACACAAAAAGAACAAACAAAAACAAAAAAAGGTTCAATGGAGACAACTTGTGTCTCTCATTGCTTATACCTAACAGGAATAAGGGTTTCAAACATTTGACAGCCTTTAACACAAAACAGCAATACCGGAAAACATAGCTTGCCTTGGACAGAAACACAACTGTGAGTAAGACCAACCTGACCTATTTTCCCCTACAAAACTCAGAGTCAACCAACAAGCTGTGTGAACACTCCCTTACTGAAATAGGTCACCATGTCCTTTATTCAGCACCGGAAATTATCCCGGACGAGACCCCACTTGTTACAACCTGCCTTAAGGCTGGAACAAATAGGGAGGCCACACAGAGTTAAATGCCAAATATCTGTTTATTTAACAAGTTAACGAAAAACACCTCTGATGAATAGTAAGAATCAGACTGTCAGTAGTGTCAGCAGTGTGTGGGTGTGTGGAAGGGTGTTGTAGCATGTTGGAGGGTGCATCAAACCTAACACAGGCTGTAGGCTGAGGTTGCTGCAGCATGCCAGGATCAGAATCAGAGACTGAACCTTGCAGCTGGGCAACCTTTATACCTTCTTGAGGCTCCGCATCTAGATGGGCAGACACAAACATGACGACACTCCCAGTACCTGCCAGAGGACAGCAAGGCAGGGAGCACAGCCAGGCAGAAGGGGGGAGGGGTCGTCACAACAGTCTGACGAGGTTCCATCCCATTTCAAGTGCTGTTCGACGCTCAGCGTAACCCTCGGAGTACACTCAAACATCCAATCACAGAGCTTGAGGACTATCACAGGGTTTGTCAAGCGAAGCGGAGAGAATACTTACTTCTCTAAAGCAAATGAGCTGCTCCAACCCTCGGTCCTGACGTACTCCGACTTGTGTTTATTAATCAAACAAATAAATAAACACAAGAATAATGATGTGTTATTGTTGAGTAAATGGAGAATTGCACAGGGGAAAATAACGTATCTGGGCCATTCTACCGAATTTGTGCAAAGTGCAGTCCCACAACAAGAAAAACTATTTAACAAAACAATTAAGTATTCAGACATAGATATTTACTAAGAATATGCTATGTTCTATTAAACACAAGGCATTAAATTAGATAGTGATAAGCTTAATATATACAAAAACATCATAGGGTACTTTCTATTGGGAAGTAGCTGTCCCCAACCCTGACATCTAAATTTCATGTTCTGTAAATAACACTTAAAACATTTTTTTTTATTTTGTTCGATGGTGTATTTAGAAGATCTTTATGATTACATTCAAACAGAAGTCGGAATATTTAGATTTATTGTGGGTTACATTTTTTAATAAGAAAACTATACTCAAAAAATCATGTCCCCAGTTTTCATGTCACTACCGAAACACAAGGGGTTTTAGTCCAATGGCTGAGCCTGGTTTTTAGCCACACCCCTGCATTTTTGATAAGGCAGTGACACTGCATCCCTGTCCCTCATGGCTGAATGGTAAGTAGCTCGATCCCATACTTTTGATATAAATCTGTTCCAAAATCTGAAAATCTGTGTGTAACCTTAAGAATTGTCACTACCGAACACATATTCTCTTCTATTAAGCAAACTTTTTGGGGGTTTTATGCAAAGTATTAGGTTTTTATGTGTGTAAACCTCTTCAAAAACGTGTATGCTAGCCATGTAGTTGCTAGCATTCTTTAGTTATGCTCAAATGTAGCTAGAATCGTCACTACCGAAACAGTCACTACCGAAATATATGGTTACGTTTCGGTAGTGACATGATTATTTCGGTAGTGACAAAAATGAATGGTAAGCAGGTTATTTTGAAATAAATGTTTTAAAGTTCTCCTATTATAGTATTTTTAAGCATATATTATAGGTCTTGGATATATAAAAAACAAGTCTATGAAGTGTTTTGCTCAAAATACTAAGCAGATTACCCATTCTAGCCTCATCCCCTTCTATTTCAGCCCTGTTACTAAAGTGCTAGCTTAGGGCTACATACCTAAGTAGTGTGACCACAGTTTAGTCTATGTCTTCTGATGTAAGTAACTATGTAGGCTAACATTAGCTGGGCTATGTTTTGTGGACTAAAGTTTAAACATGTAGATAATGCTAATTTCTGTCTGAAATTGTTCAGGGAGAGAGAATCATAAGACATCAACATGCCAAAAGGAATTAGAAAAAGTGGATCAGAGAGGCTGAGAGAATACAGACAAAGAGTGAGAGATGACCCACTGAAACACGAAGAATATGTAAGAAAGGAAAGAGAAATAAATAAAAAACGAAAGGAAGAAGGAAAATTGAAATATATCAGCGATTTATCGAGCAGGGAACAAAGGAAGGTCAGAAAATCATGGAGGAAAAGACAGCAAAAGCACAGGGTGTCTGTGAAACGACAGAGCGAGATGGAGACATTTTGCAGGGCTTCCACACCAC
This sequence comes from Gymnodraco acuticeps, assembly GCF_902827175.1. Classification (NCBI taxonomy): domain Eukaryota; kingdom Metazoa; phylum Chordata; class Actinopteri; order Perciformes; family Bathydraconidae; genus Gymnodraco; species Gymnodraco acuticeps. Next base: position 180,297 of record NW_022990517.1, read on the forward strand.
CTAGCACTTCTAGTGAGGCTGATCAGACACCAGAACATAGACCTGCAGACAAGAAAAGGAGAAAGGAAAAAATGTGTAGCTCCAGAAAATTACAGAAGCTAGAGCAGAAGGTCCAAGACATGCAGCGGAGGGAAGCAAAATATAAAAAAAGGTGTCAGAGGTTAAGGTTGAAGTTGACATCAGATGGGTCAAATTGTTCCCCAAGAACAAAAACATGGAAGGATGTACAGAAGCACAGAGTTCCTGCTAATATCAGAAAGACCCTTCTTTTTCACAATACACTTCTACACCAAATTAAGAAAAAATACAAGTATGTCAGCTACAAAGAGAAAAATGCATTAAGAAGAGCTGTCTCAGACAGATTGTTTAGAAAATACAAACTTGTTAATTTGCTAAAAAAAACTGTAGGTATCGCCCACAGAGAGTTAAACAAGACTTTAGACAAGCCACAATCGAGGTTCACCTATCAGAGAAGTAGTAATAAAAAGACCATGGAGATAGTCAAAATGTTCTTAAGTCGAGATGACAATAGTCGGGCATCAGCAGGGAAAAATGAAACGATCACAAGATTCAAAAGGAAGAAACAAAAGAGGTTCCTCTCTGACACAATGCTGAATCTGCATCAGAAGTTGATGCTGGAGATGCCTCATCTGAAGCTGTCCTATTGGCTTTTCTGCAGGAAAATACCTTTTTGGATTGTTGCACCAAACATCAACAACAGGGAGACATGTGTCTGTAAACTGCATGACAATGCCCAAATGAAGGCAGACAGGCTCAAGCACCTTGGTATTATTAAGTCACCGAGCTTGAGCAAAGTCGCAGAGGAGTTGTGCTGTGACGCTCAGGCTAAAGCTTGCATGTACAGGGAATGTCTTTCATGTAAGAACAAGTCTCTCTTAAACACAACAAGTACTGGTACATCAGAAGTCACATGGTGGTACCAGTGGCTCACGAAAAAAGAAGATTATGAAAAAGAAAAGGACGGAGAAAGACAAAAGATCACTGTGACAAAAACGGTTAAACAGAGATGTGAGGGCAGCCCAGAGCACCTTTTGGAAGATTTTGAGAGAGAAATGAAAGCCAACGTGTGCAAGCACCTCTTCAACATCCATCACCAGTACACACAGCTCCAATTCCTGCACAAATCTCTGAAAGAAGACGAAGCTATTATTCACATTGACTATGCAGAAAACTGGCTGTGCAAATATGCAAAGGAGGTGCAGCAAGTCCATTTTGGAGCATCCCACAGGCAGACTACACTGCACAATGCTGTTGTGTACACCACAGATGGTACACTGACATTCTGTGCCTTGTCCCCATCCATGAAGCATGATCCTCCCGCCATTTGGGCTCAACTTGAACCAGTTCTTCAGTTCCTGAAAGTGAACCATGCAAGGATCAAAAAGCTCTTCTTCATCAGTGATGGGCCGACCACGCAATATAGAGGAAAGAAGAACTTCTTTCTCTTGAGCACCATTCCTTTCCGGATGGGATTTACCGCAGTAAACTGGAGTTTCCTGGAAGCTGGTCACGGGAAAGAGCCTGCCGATGGCGTTGGAGCCACCATGAAGAGAACTGCGGATTCACAGGTAGCCAGGGGTACTGACATACCCACAGCAAAAGCCCTCTATGACACACTCTTTCCTCTCACAAAAGTCAAGCTCTTCTACGTGGAGGAAGACGAGATAAACAGAGTGAGCACACTCCTTCCAAAAGAGCTGACCACCATCAAAGGTACACTGAGCATTCATCAGGTTATCTGCACTACGCCTGGCACGATCCACTATAGAGTGCTGAGCTGCTTCTGCAACAGAGAGGCCATCTGTCCCTGTTTCCACCCATCGTCCACCAACATTGCACCTCAAGTACAACCTGGAAGAGATGTGATAACATCTGAACCAACAGCCCCAGAAAATGGAAGCCATTCCACCCCAAGCTCTGAGTATGAAGGGACTCTCTGTCCAGTTGATGACATCACTAAAGACCTTCTTGGAAAGTGGTGTGTCATCACATATGACGATAACCCATATCCGGGAATCATTGCAGACATAGCAGAAGGTGATTTGTACATCTTTTCTTTTTTGTCTCACATTTCAACATTTAGCTACATTGCATGATATTTCTCTCTTTCAATTTATTCTCACTTGGCCATCTTCTATTCTCATATTCCCATTCCCATGCCACATACGGCCCGTTGGGCTTTTGAATCCGGCCCGCCGAATATTGCTACAAAATTGTCCAAATTATAGTAAAGACCGCATTAATTTTGAGTTTTTCCTGCAATACCCGGCATTTCAGTTGATCCCACTAGATGACGCACTCTAGACACAATTTACCTTTGCTGGAGTCTGGTCTATTCTCTCAGCTGGCCCCACTCGGCAACCCGGCAAGATCTAAGAACCAAATACGTCACGCTTACATTGGAGGAGGTCGAGCAATAACAGTTCATGGCGAGTACAGCGAATACAAGTTGTAACAAGCAGTAGCGCTGAGCAAAGTAACTAGAACGCGACCACACACTTATAAAAAACACTTGTATCAAGTCAGGCAACACTAACCAGGCTTAGTGTGATTCTGTTTATTTTACCTTACTTTAATAACCATCCGTTCACTGTTATTGACCATTGTGAAGAGGCAGATGTTTTCCTGTTGTTTTGTATTATTGCAGCTATCGGATGCAATCAATACATGGGCTACATGTGGCCATCACAAGTGAAATCATAACGAAAACTAAACCGGTAAAATATACGTGTAGAAAACGGCTTATGCCACAATATGATAGCAACAAGTAGTCAAGATAGTCTGATTTGCTAACATCACCTGTAGAATGCCAGAGAAACTTTCATAACAGCGTTGTGATGACAAACAGCTTTCAGACTGAAACACATTCACTTATGGGGATGGGGGATATTTATCAGCTGCTTGTGTGCCAGTCAGACAATGAAAACCTTTCAGCTGCCGTGAGTTAACGGGAGAATAAACTCCGGTAGACGAGCAGCACTGCAGCAGGCAGTAATGCAGCTGAACCACATTAATAAACAATGCACCACAGCACTTGGAGAAAGGTACAAGGTTGCAGAAGTAGTTCTTTAATTGAATCTGGCTTCGTATAATTAAAAACTACCCGACGCAGTCCTCTATTGATGTTGTTGTGAGCGGTGTTGCGGATAAAATCAGCGACGTAAAACGCTGTGTGGGTCATAAGAAGGCACGTAAACGGTTACGTCATGACGCAAACGATGACGCAATAATTCACCTTTGAACCTGCATCTGTAACAATGAGTGGACCAAAGAAAAGAAAAGTCAACATTGAGTGCTGAGTGTATAATGAGGAGTGGACAGCTAAATATTTTTTTCCCGATCTGCTACTGGCCCGGCCCGTCTGTCAAATTTTAAAACTCATAGTGGCCCCCGAGCCAACAAGTTTGCCCACCCCTGCTCTAGCTGGTATTCTGAGCATAGAGATTAGAAAGAAAAACAGCAGAGAAGAATGTCTTTGGTTGAGCCAGCGTGTGTAGTAGTAGTAGTAGTAGCGGATTGATTGCATGAAATCAGGTGCCATTCCTCCCTTAACCCCACATTAACACTGCATGAAGTTTATTTTTCACCAAAGCTACCTCTTCAAGGGGAAATATAGCCACAGGTATACTTGTGGCTATAGTGTTAAGTGTTACTGGATTAGAGGGTGTTCAAGTGAACAAAGGAAATAACAGGTAAGAGGATAATTAAAGTGCATAGAGAATTAACTTGAGGTCGGACTTCAACCACAAATGTGGCTCTCTCTTTAAGGTTAATGACAGATTAACTGTGATACGGCGATATCACAGGTATTCAGATATGGTGTTTAAAGGGTCTCATGAGTCAGCTTTGTGTTGGGAAACGTGAGTATTTACTGTAGAAAGGGTATTACTGTGTGTTCACTGCACTTGTACTAAAACCAACTGATCTGTTACAATTGTGCGCGTGCAAGTGGTGAAATGTGTGTTCATGATCAGTTCAGAATCTAGTGCATATCACTTTCTTGTGTATTTTTCTTTTAGATGTTGAATCTATTCGTTACAAACCGTTCAGGGATACATTGGTTAGCGTTCAGAAGCCTGACCGCAACAGCATAATATCAATTGTGTCAATGTTTTCTTCTGAACCCACCTGGGTAATTATTTTATGTGTACTTTAAGTGGTTATGGATGAACAATTGTTATGTCTTCAAAAATAAAATGATTCTATTGACCCCAAAACATTTGTGTTTGTAATATTTCCAACAAAAGGCAGTAATGATTTAAGATTAAGCAATAAGGTTGAGGGAATATGATACAACCTTGAGAACAAAATACTGTGGTCACTACCGAAACAGTGTAGTCACTACCGAAACAGTGCAGTCACTACCGAAACACTGGATGTTTTGTAAAAAATAAAGTATATTGAGTTATCAACTAAAATGATATGATACTGATTGGTTTAATGTATGTTCAATTTCAACAATCATCAACTCTGGAATCAATATGATCAGCATTATGAATTTTACAAAGAAAGATTGCATTAAGATTTTTATGAATTGTATAAATTGAACTTTGAAATTTGATTAAAAATTCACTTTTATTGATTTAATTGTGAAAACCTTCAAGAAATATTTGTTAAAATACTATTTAGAGAAGGGAAGGTAAAACAATCTTAACAGGATCATATAATGCCTTTTTACTACAGTGTATGTTTCGGTAGTGACCATTTTTGGGAGAGGAAGAACATTCCAATACAGTCTGAAAATACGATATAAACATGTACGGTTATTTTACTAGATATGTGTAATTTAGATATGGGACAAAATATATATGGAAAAAGTTTTGGGAAAAAAACATACAAAATGTCAAAATATTTCCAACCTTACTTTGGTCCAATTCGGTAGAATGGCCCATCTATGCCACAATTTTAGATGCGGATTTTGTTAAACTAATACGTTTGCGCTGTGGACCAACACTATAAATTGACGGGGAAGGGGGTAGCAATAAAGATAACACCATTAAACAGTTACACAACATAACAGAAATAATATCGATAGCAGCGTCCCTAGCAACCACCTTGGTAACAATGAAAACGTTGTATGGACACAATTTCCTGAAGTAATCTTTGTAATAACTAGCAAACTAAAGATCATGTACATCCACTGCACACATAATCTGAAATAACAACTCATCAAATGACATCAAAACGCATTTTAATGGCCAAACTAACCTTAAAATAGGCATTTTCCACCGAGAATAAAACGAAGGTCGGCCATGTTTCTTTTTTCTGCAGGGAGAAATTTGAAGATCACGTGACATAGACGCCAGCCATTGGAATGAATGGTGAAAAAAACAGGGATCTTACCATTTCAGAGGCGTTTTTGTAGAAATACTACGTTATTAGTTAGTTATTACACGTTTTTTTGTGAGACTGGGTTGGGTATACACACATATTGATAGATGTCTTGTAATGCACTGTTGAGGAACCTGCGACCCAAGTTGTTCATGCATTGCATAATTTCAACGTAGTTGTGTATATGATATGTCAATAAAGAGAAACCTTTGAAAATCTTGAAAGGGATGTGCAAAATAGCCATTATATACAGTCTTGAATTAACTGTTAGTAGAGAATAACGAGTAATGAATATGCTTTATAGGGATCTGCAGATACATTTTTTGTCTTTTCAAGCACCAAAGGGCTGAACGATATACCGTGTCATGGCAATAACCGCGGTATGCGCATGCGCGGTATTCACACCGCAGGGACGTGCGGTTTTATTCATTTTTTGTTTAAATGCTAACGCACTTTAGCACAGAATTCAAAATAAAGATACCCTTATTACTTATCGAAACTGCACATACAATATATCCGATTAAAGCTGAGACTCCACAGATTATTTAAGTATAGTATCTAAGCGATCCGATCTCGCAACAGGGGAAGCAAACACAGACATCACAACACGTACCTTTTACGGAGCTTTTACGGAAGATCGTCTCACCGTAGCTGTCAATCTGATCAAAAGACGTGTTCAATGGCATTACAACGAGAAAGAAAAAACGCGGCTGAATCGGTTGATCCATAGGTTGATAATGTATCTGTGGCTTTGAAGCAATTGTTTATAATCCATAATTCAATTTTTATGTAAAAATCGGAGCACAACAATTAGCTGCTAATGGTAGCCACCAGAGTGTATGCAGCTTCCGGTTTTGGCTACGCATCACTCTCACTCCTTATTTGGTAATGTGTGTGTGTTAGACTGCGCTGGACTGCCGCATTGTCAAGACCGGAAGCAGCAGCCACTCTGGTGGCTACCATTAGCAGCTAAAAAAACATTTTGTTGAGCAGGGTTTTGTGCATGATCTGTTTGATTTTGATTGGGGTAAAATCGATCTGTGTGCTGATGTGGAAACCGCATGGTCTTATTTTTATCTTGGTTTTATGGAGATCATTGATAGACATGCACCCCTGCGTACATTTAGAGTAAAGGGACGAGACAATCCTTGGTTTTCTGCTGAGCTGTCTAGTCTCCTTCATGAGAGAAACAAGGCCTGGGCAAAGGCTAGGCAATCAGGCTCAGAGGTAGAGTGGCTGCGTTTTAGGCAGCTAAGAAATAGCTTCACTTCAAATGTCAAAAGTGCAAAGTCGAAGTACTATTTGTCAGTTACCACAGAAAACCTAAATAATCCTAGGAAATTTTGGAAAGCAATACAATCGATATCCACCAGTGAGATCCGTAATGAGCTACCTCCGTGCCTTACCACAGCATCTGGCACTATATCGGACAGGGCCACTATGTTAAATTGCTTTAATGAGCATTTTGTGTCCTGCGGTTCTATGTTTGATTCTGTGACTAACTCTGCTTCTGTGAACACCCCAATCCGTGACTCTGAACAATGTGGTCTGGAAAACCCTTTCAGTTTTACTCCTTTTACTGTCAATGTTGTTCATGAAGCCTTATCTAAGCTAGATCATAAGAAACCGGCTGGCCCGGACAACGTAGAACCTTTCTTTTTAAAGATAGCTGCAGATTGTATTGCTCCTCCTCTCACTACTCTTTTTAACCTCTCCCTCAGCACAAATGCAATTTCAAAAGTATGGAAGTCAGCTTATGTCTTGCCTTTACTAAAAGGAGGGGAGGCAACTATTTTAAATAACTATAGGCCAATCTCTAAATTGTCAGTTCTGGCGAAGGTGCTCGAACGCCTAGTGAGTGAACAGGTAAAGGAGTTTTTATGTAAAAATGATATCCTGTCTAAACATCAGTCAGGCTTCAGAAAACAACATAGCACCATCACTGCCACAATGAAAGTGGTGAATGACATTACGAGTATTTTAGACAATAAGCAGAGTTGTGCAGCTCTATTTATTGACCTTTCCAAAGCGTTTGATACCGTCGATTATCGCATCTTAAAGCAGAGGCTACTCAGTATCGGCATATCCAGCCATGCAGTGAGTTGGTTTGTGAACTACCTCTCTGAAAGGTCCCAATGTGTTCACTTTGATGGGCTGTCTTCTGAGTGGTTAAACATTGCTAATGGTGTTCCTCAAGGTTCTGTTTTAGGTCCACTTTTATTCTCCATATATATCAACAGTTTAGGTGAAAATGTGGATGAAGCTACTTTACATTTTTATGCTGATGATACCGTGATGTATTGTGCAGGTCCCTCCATTAAGGAGGCTGGTGTTAAATTACAGGCAGTTTTTAACATTATTCAGACTCAGCTTGCTGAACTTAAGCTTATTTTAAATGTTGATAAAACCAAGGTAATGCTATTTTCAAAAGCTAAAAAGACACCAGAGCCTGTTTTGGATATTGTTACTATGCAAGGACAAGTCCTTGAAGTGGTTACCAGTTATAAATACCTAGGTATCTGGCTTGATGATTGTCTTACTTTTAAACTTCATGTCAATAACCTGCTTAAAAAGCTGAGGGTTAGACTAGGTTTATTTTTCAGAAACAAGTCCTGTTTCTCATTTGAAGCCAGGAAAAGGCTAGTCACTGTGACCTTTTTACCTGTGCTGGACTATGGTGATTTGATCTATATGAATGCACCTGCCCATTGCCTGGAAAAGTTAGATGCCGCCTATCACAGTGCCCTGAGATTTGTTACTAACTGTAAAGCACTTACTCATCACTGTACCCTGTATGCCAAGGCAGGTCTGCCTTCACTAACTGTACGGAGGCTCAGTCATTGGTACATGTTCATTTACAAAGCCATGTTGGGTAAACTACCTTTTTATATCTGCTCTCTGATCTCTCGACGAATTGAAAGTACATATTGCCTGAGATCTCATGATGTTGTTTTATTAAACGTGCCAAGTGCTAGGACTGTCTTAGGGAAGAAAGCTTTTAGTTGTGCAGCTCCACTAAATTGGAACAGTCTGCAAACATGTTTAAAACTGAGCACTTTGGTTCCCCTGCATCATTTTAAAACTCAGCTGGGTGACATGCTGTTTGATACTCATGGTACCTGTCTCTGTAAATAGAGTTTGTAAACTGTACCCTGTACATTATGTTGTATGTCATCCTTATTGTTGTTTTTATGTTACATGTGTAACTAATGTCCTGCAGGTCACCCTTGAAAAAGAGATCTTTTGATCTCAAGGGGCTTTCACCTGGTTAAATAAAGGCTACAAACAAACTTTTGCTCTGCGATATTTACATAAAAATGGAATTATGGATTATAAATTAAATCATTTTTTTATACAGAGACGTTAAAAACCTAAGGATTAACCGATTCAGCCGCGTTTTTTCTTTCTCGTTTTAATGCCATTGAACACGTCTTTTGATCAGATTGACAGCTACGGTGAGACATCTCCCCTAGAAGCTACGTAAAGGTACGTGTTGTGATGTCTGTGTTTGCTTCCCCTGTCCGAGTTCAGATTACTCAGTGATGATACTATATACCTAAATAATCTGTGGAACCTCATCTTTAAATCGGATATCTTGTAAGTGCAGCTACGATAAGTAATAATAAGGGTACTTTTATCTTGAGTTCTGTGCCAAAGTGCGTTAGCATTTTTCGCTCAGGGGTCATTTAGATGCTTCTTATGAGCCTTGTGTTTTGTTTTGGTAAAAATTGTTTGTATCGTCAGTTAGCTGAGATTATTTCCGTTAATCTGGTATAACACATTAATAGGTTCTTAAATATTACGATCCCCTGAGACACTGTCGTGAAAAAAAAAAGTAAAGTACCCGCCGGGACTTTGGGGTTTAACAGGTTAAAAAAACCGCAATATATACCGCAGGGGGGGGGAAATCGCGATGTCAGTTTTTTTCAATACCGTGCAGCCCTAACCCCTACCAACTATCAAATATCTCTCCTGATTGTTGGCACTTGACAATCACTTTCCCTGAATGTTACTCAGGTGTAACTAAAGTCTGATTTAAGGGTTGTTTATATTTCACATCATTAATCAGAATCTGCAAAGTAACTAAAATAAATGTAGTGGAGTAAAAATACCAGGTTAACCTCTGAATTGTAGTGGAGTAGAATTACAAAGTAACAATGAGCTGTCATGTGGGTATATATTAATGCTGCCCACTATGGACACAAGCAATTTTCACCCATGTATTAATTATATGTTTTAAATTTGATAACACCGATGTGTTTAATACTGGCAACTTCAAATTGTGGGAAAAACAAAAACGTTCCCAGTAGAGACGTCCCATAGAACATTTTGCGAAACACAATAACCAGCATGTGTAGTTCTGGGAGGGGGGGGGGGCTGGTCCCGTTCGAGTCCAGTTTTGGATAGTCTGCCGTGGTTTCGTTCCATTTCAAAGTGCTGTTTGACGCTTGGCGTAACCTTGGCGCACTGCCACTCTAACATCCAATCCCAGAGCTTGAAGATTAATCACAGGGTTTGTCGAGCAAAGGGACTGTAGTCCCAAACGATAGCTGAGGATTATGGGTAGTGTAGTGTCTTCGGCCATCCTAAACTCCGAAATGTTTTCGGATTTCATATCGCATTAACACCATCTCCCAACATGCATTGCGGCTCAAACATCCAATCACCCAGCTTAAACCATAGCTGAGGATCTTGGGTAATCAGTTCAGTGGGTGTGTATCACAATGATGCTCGAAATGTCCCATATAGGCCTACGTCCGTTTCCTGTTACTTTATTTTGAAATTCACTTCCTGACGGACGCCAAAAAAGCCCGAGATTATAGAATTAAACAAATAAATAAAAACAAGGATAATTGTGTGTTATTGTTGAGTAAATAACAGTGTTATTTAGAAAAGAATAACAAATTAGAAGGAAAAAAAGATTTTTTAAATACAGATTTCCATATACTGAGGCTCTGAGCCCCATTTATTTTCCTCACGGATGGCAAAAAAGGTCCGACATTATACGATTTAAAATAAAAACAATAATCGTGGCTTGATATTGAGTAAGAATTGTTTTTATGAACCCCACAGCTTCCGGTCTTCCAAGACCCGATCGGACAAAAAGACGTGGTGCAGGCACGAAATGTACTACCAATAGAAATACATTGCTTTTAAAATCGTTCTGTGTGACACGAAAAAAAGGGAAAATCGTGTTTTGGTGAACACGAATCAATAGATTAAATGTCGTGACTATAACACGAAATGCCGTGAGACTGGGTTGAGTGGAAACAATTTTTGTGTACCGTTACCGTCATAGGTGAGGTCAGTTGAATGGCACGGTTGGCACCATGTACTTGTTAAAACATACAGTGTTAACGTGACTCTGCAGTAATCTAAACGAATCCACTGCCCCTTCTCATTGTATTCAGTAGTCATTCCCAAAGTGTGGATGTTCAAACAGAACTTCTCTCTCTATTTCTCGCCGCTGCTTACCTATAAGGATTAGCTTCCTGTGTTGTACACTGAAGAGCAGCAAATAATTCAGAATCTGATATTTACTAAAACACTGTTCACTGTGTTAGTTAAGTATGAAATAATAAGCTAACATGTTAACTAACATATTTCTTTAGCGATCATCAAGACGAAGATTTAGATAGCTCATCAGCTCTCAACCGGAACTGGCTAAGTCTGTTTATTAGCAGAATGAGAGATATGAATTAAAATAACCTTAGTGTTGAATTCACGCTTACCTGTTGTTTAAATGTTGGCATGCTACTTGCAGAGGTGGGAGAAGTACTTAGATCTTGTACTCTTGTACTAGTAAAAGTAGAAGTACCAGAGTCTAGGAATAATCTGTTACAAGTAAAAGTCCTGCATTCAAAATGTTACTCAAGTAAATGTACAAAAGTATTAGCATCAAAATATACTGTAGTTTAAGTACCAAAAGTAAAAGTACTCATTCTGCAGATTAAAAAAGTACACAATTGACCTCGGAATTGTAGTGGAGTAGGATTTCAAAGTAGCATGAAATGTAAATACTCAAGTAATGTACAAGTACCTCAACATTGTCCTTAAGCACAGTACTTGAGTAAATGTACTTAGTTACTTCCCACCTCTGGCTACTTGCATTTTTTCATAGCTTATCTCGCTGTTTTGTTGCAGCTTGTTGTCCAATTCCATGTGGATTGTAGATGTATTTAGTCGATAAATATGATCCTTCCAAGAACCAGTACTCTCAGACAACTAAATTACAGATAACAATGACAGACTCAATGTAATTGTGTGCGAGATGCTTCTCATTAACAGGAATATTGTTTTAGTGATGAGCTTATCTGAAATGCACTGCGCTACTGCTGTATTTTTCACATTAAATTGTTTCTGCTCATTTCCTTTGTAAGCTACCCATTACAAAAACAGTGTACACTCTTTGCCCACTGAGCTGACTAACTGCTGCAACTGGGAGTTCTTTGCCTTGCTCAAGGGCGAGTTGATAGCAGTGGTTGAAAAGAGAATCCCATTTGCATCCTCTTCACCAGAATGTGTGATCTGGTGTGTGAATAAACCAGCCTCTCTAGCCTCAAGGCTCCTCCACAACCTGGGAATCCGACAATGCAGACACACAACATGTTTACAACCCCTGGATACTGCCTGTTCGGAAGTGTGTGCTTCACATGGGCATGTGTACCCTCTACCCTCCCTGCATTGAGTGATAATGAGAGGAAATGTACACAATGGAACCACTTTTCTCGTTGAATGCCGGGGGGAGAAGGGAAGATAACAGGATATAGGAAAAAATAAGATTTAACAGAGGGAAGAAATAGAGAAGAGGGTGTGACTTAAAAAGCCAGAAAGAGTGATTGCATATTGACTTGATGAGAGAGAGGATGCATCATTATATAATAGTAAATCCCAGAAAGATAGGGTGTAATAGAGCTTACTCTCACTCCCACTGCTGCTTTGGTAATGTATCCCTCTCTCTTTCCATCCTTTTTCTATCTCCCTCTTTCACCCTGTCACCCATCAATCTTTTTCCAATTACCTGCTCTGTCTATCCACAAATCTATCATAATCATTTCCATGGTTACGGGTTGCATCCTCCATTGGCTTTGGCCTATTGTTCAATATAATTGCACACCAAAAAGCAGTCTTTAGACGAGGGAAGGGGATTCGCAGAGCGACACAGATCAGGATATTGTTTCTGTGTTCAGCGACTAATGTCTCTCCGACGACTCTGAAGAGTTCACTTCAGAGGAGATAGTCTGCTTAATTTCAACCATGACGTCCATTCATCAGACATTTTATTAGCCATTGTGCGCAGATTGGCTTTATCGCAGAGTGATGAAACACCTCCTCCGCCTGTTACTGTCAATTATTGTGAAAATGAGAAAGTACAATTGCCCGTACAAGGTCAGTGAAGAACGAAATGATAAGCAATTGTTCGGAAAAACAGGAGGCAATGTTTGTATTTAATTTTATTAGGTTAGTCATAATTGTAAGTTAATGAAGAGATATGTTAAGAGAGCATCTGGTCTCCGTTTTTTCAACATAATTACCAAAGAATCCTTTTTCACTTAAACCTAACCCAGCCTTTGAGGTAATATGATTAGTCTACTGACATCAACGCCGAAATTTTCTGTGTGTCCCCAGTAGATTGTTGGCTTTTTTTCTCCAAATGTGAACACTTGATGATAGTTCTTGTGGTAACACAATTAAAGGCTGGATTCATAATCTTTTGCCTGTTAAGCTTTTTTTTTATCACGACACTCAGGGCATCTTAATATTTAAGAACCTATTAATATTTTATACCAGATTAACGGGAAGAATCTCAGCTAACTGACGATACAAACCATTTTTACCAAAAACAAAACACAAGTCTCATAAGAAGCATCTAAATGACCCCTGAGCGAAATATGCTAACGCACTTTGGCACAGAACTCAAAATAAAAGATACCCTTATTACTTATCGTAGCTAAACATACAAGATATCCGATTAAAGCTGAGGTTCCACAGATTATTTAGGTATATATATCATCACTGAGTGATCCAAACTCACAAGGGAAGCAAACACAGCAACACGTTCACATATTGACGGACGGTCAGGGCCCCTCCCCGTCACTCTATTACGTACAGGGTACCCCTTTCAACGGGCAGGGCATCCCATTGACTTGCATAGAGCTCCCTGAACGTTGGTAATAGAGGAGTTGGGATCGCGGCTAAATGCTCTCCGCAGATCCATTCTCACAGCGTTTATCAACCTTTTTCTTACTCAATATCAAGCCACACTTATTGTTTTTACTTCTTTATTTTAATTGAACAATGTAGGACTTTTGTTGCCGTCAGTTATGGGGAGAGTATGGGCTCAGAATACTGAAATCTGTATTGTTTCATCGTTTTTTCCTTCTAATTTTGTATTCTTTTCTAAACCACACACTGTTATTTACTCAACAATAACACATAATTATCCTTGTGTTTATTTATTTGTTTGATTAATAAACACAAGTTGGAGTCCGTCAGGACCGAGGGTCGGAGCAGCTCATAGTAGTTGCTTTAGAGAATTTTACACCCGGAAGTAAGTATTCTCTCCGCTTCGCTTGACAAACCCCGTGATAGTCCTCAAGCTCTGTGATTGGATGTTTGAGTGTGCGCCGAGGGTTACGCCGAGCGTCGAACAACACTTTGAAATGGGATGGAACCACGGCAGACTTGGATATGGGCAGCATTAATATATACCCACATGACAGCTAAGGTCAGAAGAGCTTTATTTAACAGCTGGTCTTATGTCTGTGACCCCTCCTGTTGTTAATTGATAAGCCTGAAACATGTACTTGTCAAGGTTCAGAGGCAAATATGGCATAGCCATCGATCATCTTACATTACATGACATTGCATTTAGCTGACGCTTTTATCCAAAGCGACTTACAATAAGTGCGTTCGATCAACAAGATACAAACTTGAAGAAAACAGAATCATATAAGTACATCAGGTTTCATAGAGCTAAAACATTTCAAGTGCTACTCAACTGGCTTTAGATAAGCCAGTCCTTTATTAGTATATAAGTGCTTTGTTAGTAATTATATCGCTCAAAGTGGAGTCGAGAGAGATAAGATATACTTTATTGATCCCAAGTTGGAAACATTTGCGTTACATCAGCATGTGTAACAGTTGTAAATATGCAGTGGTGTTTATTTGTAAATCATTTAGTATAATCACACAAATTCTGTGTTTTATATTTAATAATTCTGTGTTCTTTATTTATTGATTGTTCAATACCTGACAAGGTCGGAGATGAAAAACCTGGGTCGCAGGTTCCTCAACAGTGCATTACAAGACATCTATCAATATGTGTGTATACCTCCACCATTAAACTGTCATATTCTGCAAATTTCTTATACTATCTACATACATCTTATAAGAGTATAATACATATGTATAATATCAGTTAAAATAAGTGCTTAAACATAGTTAACATTGCAGGAAAGCAATATATTAGTACTTTGTCAGGCTTAATATGTATACCCCCAAAGCTTTTTTCTTATTCAAAATAAGACCTTAACCTAACGTATTCTTTCATGTTTAAATAAAGCCTTATTAGTTTGTCTGTCTGTGTCTCCTATTAATATCTAATAATAAAAATAATACATTACATTGCATTTAGCTGACGCTTTTATCCAAAGCGACTTACAATAAGTGCGTTCGACCAACAAAAAACAAACTTGAAGAAAACAGAATCATATAAGTACATCAGGTTTCATAGAGCAAAAACATTTCAAGTGCTACTCAACTGGCTTTAGGTAAGCCAGTCCTTTATCAGTATATAAGTGCTTTGTTAATAGTTCTATTGCTCGAAGTGGAGTCGAAAGAGATGAGTTTTCAGTCTGCGCCGGAAGGTGTGTAAGCTTTCTGCTGTCCTGATTTCAATGGGGAGCTCATTCCACCATTTTGGAGCCAGGATAGCAAACCCACGTGTTTTTGCTGATGGGAACTTGGGTCCCCCTCGCAGCGAGGGTGCAGCGAGCCGTTTGGTTGATGCAGAGCGGAGTGGATGTGCTGGGGTGTACGGTTTAACCATGTCCTGGATGTAGGAAGGGCCAGATCCATTCACAGCATGGTACGCAAGTACCATTGTCTTGAAGTAGATTCTAGCAGTTATCGGAAGCCAGTGAAGGGAGCGGAGGAGCGGCGTGGTGTGGGAGAATTTAGGAAGGTTGAAGACCAGATGAGCCGCTGCATTCTGGATGAGCTTTACATTTACATACATTTACATAATACATTTCAATAACGTGCTTTAACCACCAGGGGGGTATACTACGAAGCAGGATTTTCACTTAGCCGGCTAACTTCAGGGAAAACTCGGGGTTTCCGGTCCTACGAAGCTGGTTCTCTTTTTAGCAGGCTAGATCTCCATGGTAACTTATGCTGTGCGGCTAACCTGGGGGGTATACTACGAAGCAGGATTTTCTTTTAGCAAGATAACTTCTGGGATTTCCGGTCCTACGAAGCTGGTTCACTTTTTAGCGGGCTAGATAACTTATTCTGAACAGCTAGCCTGCGCTGGAGCACAGTGACGGCGCCAGAGATTTTCTCTAGGGGGTGCTGTGGGGTAGCTTGACATTTCATAGAGGGTGCTCAAACATTAAGGATTTTCCATTAATGCACCAGCGCTACAGTGAAATGTTCTACTGCAACACTCCCCACACGCACACACAGTGTACCCGCGACTGTTGCAATGAAGGCTCGATAATCAGCTCACGGCATATAGGTGTAAGCAGGGGTAAAGTGCTATTTTTACAAGTGGGGGGTGGACCTCACCTCCTCTAGTGGGGTCCGGGGGAATGCTTCCCCGGGAAGATTTTTTTTAAATATTGAAGTTAAAAGCATCAATCTGGTGCACTTTGAGAGCAACATTAAGAGATCTATGGATACATCTCTCATCACCCATATGAAACAGAACTGTAAACAGATTTTCTATTTCTTTAGAGATATTTTACAAATCACTCCCCTTTTAAAACAAACCGTTTGAGACCCACTGAGATAACTAGACTAAAGTTAACTATCTAAACACTGAGAGTCCTTTACTTCACCTGAGCTGAGGTTATCTGAGACTCTCAGTCTGACAAGAGAGCCGGGCCGGCTAAACGGATTGGATTTCCGCCCTGTCTGTCAGCCTTCCATCTCGTGCACGCACAAATGTATCTCGTGCCCTCATTGGGCGTGCCGTCATTGGGCATGCATTGCAGCAGTACTTAAATGACTCGCCAGCAACAAGCGGCCACTTTCACCAGTCTGCTGACGTCATGTGCGCGTTCATGTGTGTTGGAGGAGGTGCTCTGTAAGGAAGTCTGAAGGAAGGGGCGGATTCTTTTCGGCTGTGTACTTTAAAATGTTAGTGCACTCGAGCCGGTCTCTGAAACTTACCTACCCCACCTTTAATGTAGCCTTTGTTTCTGCTAAAAGAGGTTTCGACCAGCTGGGGCAACAAGAAAATCGGCGAAATCGAGTGTGACTATTAAGAAATAAATAATTACTATATTAATATTCACAATAACAACCGACCGTCGGGGTAGCATTTGCCAGGGAGTGTTCTCATGGCGTCTATTATCAACGCAAGGGAGGTCTATGAAGGTCTATGGGACGCCCTGCCCATTGAAAACTGACTTCCAAGGGGTAATCTGTACGTAATAGAGTGACGGGGAGGGGCCCTGACCGTCCGTCAATATGTGACGGGTTGGGAGTGAGAACGTGTTGAACACAGACATCACAACACGTACCTTTACGAAGCTTTTACGGGAGATTGTCTCACCGTAACTGTCAATCTGATCAAAAGACTTGTTCAATGGCAATAAAACGAGAAAAAACGCGGCTAAATCGGTTAATCCATAGGTTAGGTTGATAATGTTTCTGTGGAATATTTTTTTAAAATTTATAATCCATAATTCAATTTTTGTGTAAAAATCGGAGAGTAAAAGTTAGCTGCTAATGGTAGCCACCAGAGTTATCGCAGCTTCCGGTTTTGGCTATGCGTCAGTCTCACACACACACATTAACAAATAAGGAGTATTTGGGAGTTCCCCTCGATTCCATTGGCTCTGACGGTTAGAAAGATATGTCAATCAGCAAAATCGAGCAAGGGGGGCCAGAGATAGGTCAAATCCACCCAAATGACCCCAGAAGTGTTTTTTTGTGCTAAATCTCTCTAAAAAGGTCACATTTAACTTGTTTTGCATTAATCTTGATACAGGGTACTTATTATATGTTGTAGTTTGGATTCCTAAAGCTTTTAGTCTACCATCCCATCATCCAAGGGTGGTTTTCACTATAAGTAATTTTTTTTTTGGACAGACACAATCATTTACATTTTTTTACTGTGTTCAATCTGAATTTACTTTAAAATAAAAACATCTATATTGATTCTGACACTTCTACATCCAACTCACAGGTGTAACCTTGCTTTGAGAAAAAAGATTATTAATATAACCCTTTTAGAAGGGAAGATATGGTCATTTGTTCTGAGAATGTCATTTTCGAGCCTGAGACTTGAAAAACAGGCTCGGGGCTTAACAGGTTCTGTAAAACCACACAACACTGAAACATTATAGATTATTATGATTTTGTCCCCCATCACTTACATTGAAGAGAAGAAGGAGTCTCGTAATGGTCAGTATAAGGAGGGATAAATGTCCACATGAGCCACTTTCACGCCAAGTATTTTGCCGTACTTAGTTCCCGGTACTTAGTCCCGCCGAACTCTTTAGTCTTGGAACTGTCCTAGTAAATCGTGTTCACACCGGAATAAGTCTCTGAGGGAAGATTACGCAAATTAAGCCACTGACGTCACTTCTTCTTCTTCTGCTTTGGGTTTAGTGGCAGGCCACAAACAACTTCACGGCGTATACTGCCACCCGAAGTCCCGGAGTCCCCCCGGAGTTGGGGACTGGCTTCAGTAGAAGCTGCTGGTTAGCGTCTTCCGAGTAAATCGCCAGAAGCGCTGGAATTATGGCAAACTATTTGTACCATTGTCCACCCTGTCAGCAAGCCTTCCCATGACAGGGTGGACATGGTACAAATAGTTTGCCATCATTTCCTTATTATCGAAATACTTTTTCGATTAACTAAAATATATTGTTGAGAAAGGGACTATAGCTTTCTGAAAATGTACATTTTATAATCATTATGTAATTACAATGTATGGATTCTTTGAATTGTGTCCATGACAGGATACATTTAGCTGTTTGCATGTACTTGCAGTTAATTTATAAAAAGTGTGGGAGCTTGACCAACATCCATTTCTAGCAGCATAACATATACTTAATACAATGAATATGAAGTTTAATGGAAAATCTCAGATTTTTTTTTGGAAATGGGGGAGTCTCAAATGCACCGTATGGTGATATTGATAAGTTAGTCTCTCTCCGTTGGTGCACTGGGCTAATGCTAATAATGCTAATGCGAGCAAATAAAATGGCGGATTCACACACATTTTTGGAGTTTTACGGGGCGTGATTTGCAATTCGCCCAGCCAATCGGAAATTGGAACCTTTTCCTCCCCAGTAAAGTACCACCTCTCTAGCAGGGACTGAAAAGGGGTGAAAAGGTTTGCATGAACTAGGTTCTAGTTCCAGATCTTTTTGGTGTGAAAGCAAAATCCCAAGAACTATCGGAACTATTCCTGGGAAAAGTACTCCGATGTGAAAGCGCCTCATGGTCACCTGAATAATCTTTCAACATGGGTTTAATCTTTTGAGAAGGTATCTTCTTAATTTAAGTTTTAAGTTTTCCTTTTTCTGTGTTTTCAGGAGTCAAAGATTGTGATCCACTGTGTATTTTTGTTGTGTTATAATATGCATACACTGCATGTTGTCCATGGGCAGCTCATAGACCCAATCCATCCACCCATTAGCTGTTACAATTTAGTATGCTTAAAACACAATAGTTTGTCAAGCCACATCTTAGTATGTTTATATGTGCAAATGTCCAAGGTAAAAACTGAATTTTTCTAGTAAAAGAGAACATGTATGACACAAGCAATCTCCAATCTCTCTTCATGTGTGATAGGGAAACTCAAGGCAAAGCACATGTCTGATTCTCTGATATTGTCCCAAGGTCATAAGAATGTCTTCTGTGCAAAGCAATCCAAAACAAAAAGAAAAATATGTGAATATATGTAAATCTGCATTATTGTGGCCTCATGAATTGTGCCACCATCATATTGTTTTGAGCAGCCTTCTCTGCATTCTGTTCACAATACTCGGCAGCCCATGAGTTGGCAGAGTGGTGCAATCGAAAAGTTGGATATTCAGACAAAAAACGTTGTATTCTTTTGAAGTTAGAGGCAAAGGAGCACCAAAGTCTCTTATAAATACAGATGAGGGGTTGGAGTCACCAGTTGACTGCTATTTTCAAAAATGATGCCACCACTGATGCACCTGCTGACATTTACATAAAACATACATGCACAGTCAAACCCCAAAACACAACATTAAGCCCCCAAAGGACCTTGGCCTTATTATGCAATAGTACCTGAGTTATGCCAGGTCACTTTTGACTATACACAACTCACGTCATATTTTTTACCAATATCATGGTTGTTATAAAAAAAATATTGATGAAGTTATTATTTACTGTGCACATGCCAGTAACATTGTATGCTTTTTTAAATGCAGTTGTTGTTCTTCTTCATTACTTTTAGAAGTCCTTATCATTCAGGTAAAGCTGCTGATATATGAGATATTTACTCAACTTTTTTGTGAGGTAAGCATTGTAATGAGCTTTAATTTGGTGTTAGACATACTATGTCCCTCTGTGGAAAACAGTCAGAGAACTGTGTGCTGCACCCATTCAAATGATTGTGTATTCTCTGACCTGAGGTCATTGATGTGTATAGGACTCATAATGGTGTGAATTTAATTTGCAAAACAGTAACTTTGTTATTCATGAAGAGGGATCGTTATCTGCTCTAATTTAAAATGCGCAGTGACTCTACTTTCATGCCAGAGGAAGCGAGCAGGTGTGATAAGTGAAGGTAATGATCCTTTAAGAGCAATACAACAAAGCTGCAACAGGAATCTCACATGTATGTCATTAATTTAATTGTACTTATTATGTATTATTATAAAGTAAAATTATGTTTGGCTTTTCTTGGTTTTTGTTATTGTCACATAGTTGTTTACATTGTGTAAGATGGTTGCTTTTGTGTCATGGTTTCCACCCATTCATATATATAATGAAGCACATTTCAATATTAGAGAGCAGCAGTGGCGGTTCTAGACCAATTTGACTGGGGGGGCCAGGCTGGGGACAGTTATTTTCTAAGGGGGTCACAATAAATGAAGGACGAAAAAGACAAAGACAGTATGAAGTAATTGCGCATAAGAAAACAATGCAATACAGTTATTGGTATTTGTTTCAGTACACATATTTATTTCAGATACTTATAGTTACAGTTTTTACGCTCTAATGCAGGGGTCTCCAACCTTTTTTAGGATGAGAGCTTTCAAAAAATAAAACAAGTGGTTAGCCACTTTTACTTACTTTTGTTGTTGTTCTTCTTTCATTTTCAGGGGGGCCATAGGGGGGGTCCAAAGTCAGTGTTAGCCCCCCCCCGCCCCAGCCCATAGAACCGCCCCTGGAGACCAGATCTGGGAGCTGTAGCTGGCCTGCCATGCTGTTAGGAGACTAGAGTGTTTTGTTATTGTGCAGGTTAGTGACGTGTGACATACTCCACCTCCCATCAATCTACTCACCCCCTCTGCTTCTCTCTCTCTCGCTCTCCCACCTTTCACTTTGTTGCTCTCTCTGCCTGCTCAGTGGTATCGAGTCACACAGAAATGTCGCCTAATATACAGGAAATTGAGAGATTGGGCTTTTTCAAAATAAAAGACTCCCTTACCAGATGACATTTAACCAACTACTACCCTGACAACATGGCAGGTCGGCTGTATCTTCTGCTGCTGTGGGGAAAGATTAGAAGAATAAGAAGAATACGACGTAGAAGTCGAC
Organism: Gymnodraco acuticeps; assembly: GCF_902827175.1. Classification (NCBI taxonomy): domain Eukaryota; kingdom Metazoa; phylum Chordata; class Actinopteri; order Perciformes; family Bathydraconidae; genus Gymnodraco; species Gymnodraco acuticeps. Next base: position 201,627 of record NW_022990517.1, read on the forward strand.
AGTAAACATTTAGGATTTGAAAGACTGCTTACAGCCTTAAAACCATAGCTTAAAACCAATTAGCCACAGAAGCTGAAAAGGATCCAAACAAACCCGACAAAAATTAAAAAGTTTCTTTCTTATAATTATTTTCTATTCAGAAAACTTGTTTTAGTTTCTTCAAAGAGAGGAAGGAGGAAACCTAATGGAAGGGGGCAATACATTGACTATAAGTTCAACATGAATGATACAAAATTAATATGTGTTAAATACTCACTATTAGGGAGTTATATATCCGGTGTAGATTCTAAATTATGTTTTACTTGAAAATTATAATTTATATAAAAAAATAAACTATGACTTTGCTGGGTTTTTTTTGGGAAGTTGTTAAAAACTACAAAATGAAATAATTACAATTAATTAAATCAATGTATCTGAAATAATGTAATCAAATTGAAGTATTGACCAGGCTTTTACTTGAGGGAAAACTACTTAATATAGGTAGTAATTTGATTTATGGGTCAAATACATTATGTAATTTGTGGGACATGATGCAAATAGATAAATAACATTTTAAAATAAGATCCCAAATTGGATATTAAAAAGTTAAATTAAAGTGACTATTAATGAATTATTAGATAATTATTAGAGCAGCATTATTTGTATCATTTAACAATATGTATTGACAATATTTAACTATACACCCGACGACGACCCACTTGAGAAGTTTGAACTTTTGATGTTTCTGTAAAAAGCTAATATTCAAATAGCACTATTTTATTTTGAAGGTTGTGATCGGAAGCCCTGCCTGAGATCCTGTCTGGTTTGACACCCGCTGCTCAGTGTGTGTGTGTTTTGTGTTGTGAGTGTGTGTACTCGGCTTCCTGCTGCTGCTCCGTGTCCGCTCGGTGTCCGCTCACCGCCCGTCTCTTCAGTGTTGATCGGCTCGCCATGGCGGAAGGACGCAGAGAACAGCCGCCCCATCCTCTCCTCTCCTTACCACCGGCCAGCAAGCGACCCTGCCTGCGCCCTGCTCCCCGAGGTCCCGGTCCGGGGCCCGGGCACGGCAGCGGGTGGCCCAGCTCCCGGCTTCGTTCCCCGGAGTCTCTTCTGGACTGCGCGGCGAAGGCAGTAGCGGAAAAGTGGGCCTTCGAGAGAGTAGAGGAGCGCTTCGAGCGGATCCCGGAGCCCGTCCAGCGCCGCATCGTCTACTGGTCTTTTCCCCGCAACGAAAAGGAGATATGCATGTACTCTTCGTTTCAGTGCCGAGTAGCCGGCGAGGAGGGTCCGTCGGCGGCTACCGGCGGGGCTGGGGGTGCAGGGTCCGGAGCTACAACCGCCGGCGGTGGCGGAGGATCTACCGGTACGACGGCTACCGTGGGGGCAGCCGGAGCTGTGGGAACGGGAGACGGGCTGCCTTTCCGCCGGGGTATCAGGCTACTAGAGACCGGCTGTGTGGAAAACGTTTTACAAGTCGGTAAGTGGGAAATATCACTATAACCGAGGCAAAGCTTTTTTTGGCTCAAACATTGTGGACCGTTTCCAAGTATCTGCTGCTGGATCTTTACTGGGGATGATTGATGGAAGTTTGCGCTGGTGGGAAGTATGCAAAGCGTCTATTTCCTCGCATATATAGCCAACCATGGGTCTATATGTTGGTTTATAGTTTAGAAGGCATACCAGGTAACATGTATTGTCAAATGTTGAGCTTTTATCGTCTTTTCCATGAAAGGGGAAGCGATGATACGGTCGCTGCTAGCTTAGCCGACCAGCTGCTGTTAAAAAATTAAAGGGCTTCCTATAGTGGCTTCTCATTACTGTGGCGCTGCGTCTTTGCCCAGTTTTGCTTTCACGTTGAAACCTTGTTTCGCTGTGTGTTAGGGGTTTCAAATAAATTCAGCCATATTTCGGGAATTATATGCAGACTTTTCTCCCTCTCTGGGGCTCCTCGTCGACGGTCGGGGCTGACTGGAGCCGTCCGTAACCCCGGACAGGGGGAGTCGCGGAGGAGGAGGGCTGACAGACGCGGATACAAAAGCGTTTTAGCGTCGGGGCTTTATTTTTGTTCGCGCGAACTCCTCTTTGCAAAAGTCGTTTTTTTTTTCAACCCGCCTTCGGTTGAGGGTGGCTTAGGCAAGGAACAAAGGCTGTTATTGGGTCTCTTATTATGATTAATCCAACGTTAATCCGAAAGAATCCCCCCACAGCTTTTTTTTGCTTATTTGCTGCTGCTGTTCGGACCGGACAAAGAGCACATTCGCCACCAACGTGGAAAATACATGCTGGGAGTGTTTGTTTTGTTTTTAAAATTAAAGTTAACCCCTAAGTAACGTGTGCAACGTCAAGCTGCCTTTTATTAGTGCGTTTGCCCGCAGCCTCTGTCGCTTGCTACACAAAAGGCTTCCAGTTGAAATGATCGATAAGCGTCTCGCATTTCCTGCGCTGCAGAGAGGCTGTTTCCAAACAAAGGGCCATTCCGCAAAGCTCCATCTCCGCTCACACTCTCATTAGCTTCATACCCCCGGCTTTACACATACACAAAACGAGCTCAGACAACAGGGAAATTGATGAGATGTAACCTATAGATTGTAAAAAGACAAACAGCCTTTTATGGATACCAGGAGGATTTTTCTTTGGCCATATGGTGTGAGAGCCACTGGAGCCTGTCTGGGGTTTCATGTTGCTGCTCCAAGGTATCTGGGGAGAGAGCTGCAAACTGTGGCTGCTGCTTTTCTCTCTCACTGCTGTATCTAATTGCATCTTATACATACTCATCGATTGCACCCCATAATTAAATGAAATTGAAGAACTGTGATATGAAAGTCAGATTTTCTCTCAGTTAGATTAGTTGATACGTTTTGAGAGTCTGAGAGAGTGTGAGTTGACATATTAGTTATTGGAGCCAGATTTTATCTGGCTTTAGTTCTGTTGATTGCCTCAAGGCTTGTATGCCTGGATTGTTTGTTAACCATAACTTTGTTGAAGGTTGCTCAAGCAAGTTTGAAGTGATGACCTACTTTTAAAACTTCCTGTCACTACTAACACACCAACCTGGTATTTGCACATGGGTGAAGCAGAACTAAAGGATTAATAAGGGTGTGCCCGTGTAAATAATTTTCATAAAATAACAGTTGTAGCAAATAATGGCAAAATGTCACTTTTAAAAACAATTTTAAACTTTGAAATGTTTTAGGTTTAAATGCAAACTTTTAAAACAAGTTGTGCACCCTTAAGCACTCCCACTCTTACCTGCCTCACCGGCTAATCGCGACAATCTCCCTCAAGGTCAGTCATAACAGGCAGGCACATGGTTTTGTCTTTCTGTCAACAAAACATAGAACAGGTTAAATAGCTGTGAGACATCAAGATAAGATTTGGCTTGTTCTTCACTCTGCACACCATGGGAACCAGTCACTGGTGGAAGGTTTACTGACTGACTTAACAAGCAGAACAATTGTTTTGAGAGGTTGGGCAACCGAGCATGCTCACCTCACACACAATGCACTCATTAAGTGTCGTGTTACACACCTGTAATAGACAGTCTTAAGATGGCTTTTCCCTGACATGGCATAATATAATCGCCACTTAAAATAGTGGCTGTACTTGTTTTTTGAAAAGTGAGATGGCCGTGCCTCATGTACTCTGTAATAGGAACTTGCTGGGGAGTGATTAGGAATGAGACAAGGCAGCGTGCTGACACATGAATGTGGATGGTACATGGTTTAAAATAGGGCATCTCCGGAAACCGTAGTCTGGAAAAAGGGTATTGAACTTTTCAGCCACATGATATGCATGTTAACTGGATAGATTGAGCCGCAAGCTACATTCGTGGGAATATGTCAATTCAATTTTGATTCCTGGGGTCACGATTCAAAATCAACTCTCGTTTAAAAACAATTTTAGATCCAGTATAGGGTGGATCGTTCTAAGATCACAAAGTGTGTATAGGATTATGAAGGATTTATAGCTATTTGAAAAAGTGATAACAGCGGTTTGCTATTTATTTAAACACTCAAAGACAAACTAAAGGCTGAAAAGCTTAAATATATTTATGTCAAAGTTCACAAATGAACACTTTTTACCCAAAGGTTGCTTTCAAAGACATCAACTATAACAACTTAAAGTTATACATAAAGAAATAGCTGCTGGTTACATAAATAAAATGATATCAGTCCCAAGATGAGGTGGGTGATGCAGCTCTCTCGTCTGTGTTTGTGACTTAAGGGGAGCTAAAACTGCTGTTTACCACTCGCTGCCGAAATATTTAAGGACATCCACCAAAGCACACATACAGAAACACTGAAAACATTGAAGCAATGAGCCCACAAGCTACGCTATCATTAGATATAGTTTATTATTTCTCATAGCTATCACTAGCAGAGCAGGAGATCTTATTTCTATGAATTCATCGTCGTCTTTAGACTTGCTTTTGTCCCCGTTGCTTCAAATCGGTGTGCCTTAGAGCCTAGTCTGGAATTGCGTTTGTTTTTTCAGGTAATTACTAATGAGATCTGGTGTTAGAGACGGGGGAGGGGGTTTGTGATCTGCCTTTCTACTGTGCAGGACTTCAAGGTCCGGGTCACCGAAAGTTTAAGACCAGACTAGGAGCGTGTGAGAGGAGCAGCACTATTGGCCCAATACAAGTATAAGCCAAACTAAATCTAATTTAAATAATAAGACCAGAGATGATTGTTTGCTGCTGGCTTGAAAGTCTTTCAAGAAAGAAAAAAACTCCTTGAAAAAGCAGATTATAATGAAATGGTTTTGGGTTATTTCTATAGGAATTGATGATGTTTACCATAGAAGACTCTGTGTACGCATCAACGATTAAATAATGAGTACTGGTACGTCCCGTAGATGCCCTTCACCCCCGTACATTAGAGGCCTTTGTCTGTCAGCCTCTTTTAACCATAATACTGACGGATTGAAGAGACGTGAGCTCATCAGCAACTCATCGGCCCATGTGTTCATAATAATCTACTCCTCGCTCCAAGTCATAATTAGAGAATAATCAAAGCTAAGCGTGCTTGTATTTGTAAACCCCCCCTTATTCGCGGCACATACACACACATGTGCGCCCAGGAGCCCCCTTGCCAGAGCCTTATAAAGTCCTCAGAGAGCGGGAGGAAGGGATATTAGAGGAGGGAGGGAAGGGGGGGGGGGGGGTTCTTAAGCTTTGAGTCAAGCTTTGGGATTATTGGGTCATGCTTTGTTACCCAGCTGTAGAAAAACCCCTTGTTCACAGAAAGGGGGGGCTAGGGAAGGGGGTCTGTCTGTGTGTGTGCACGTCCCTGTCTACGCAACGTTACATAAAGCTGTAATGGGTCCCTGACGCCTTTTGAAGCACCGGTGACTCTGACAAAGCGAGGCAGCAAAATTGAACAGGATTAAACTGTATGGGAGAGTCAGTGAGTGGGCTGGAAACACTGGGGGGCTTCTTAACTCCAAATATGTTAGGTCCTGAAATGTATAAAAGCTCCTAAGAATGGTGGAACTTACACAATATGTGGTCAGTTTCACACCTGTAATTAACTTAATCCTTGGCTATGCAGTATTGGATAACATTCACAAAAGATTTGCCAACTTTAGATTTGATTTAATCGAAGCTCCTGTACATCTGTAGCTAGCATTCCATCAAATAGGCTTCCTTTACATGCAATGAAGGGTTTTGCCAAAACAACATATTTCTCAGCAACTGCCTGTAAAATGTCAGTTCATCTACAGTTAGTTATTGAAAAATAGATAAACATGTATAGAAGTGGCAAATGATTTCCCCTGTGAAGGAATTTGAAAGAGCCCATCAAACCATTTGATGTAATGGGATCCAGTTCACATTTCCTTACAGGGAAAATACAAGTATATTGCATTGTATTTGCAACTACCGGTCATTTCCTTATCAATCATTGTGTTGATTAAGCTTTTGATTATTCACCTAGAATTAAGTTTTTGCAATTATGTAAAACTGAGAAAAGCAACACATTCAAAAAGCTAAAAACAGTGAATGCTTGGCAATGATGATACATAAATGAAATGATTAAGTAGCAGAATTGTGGGCAATATTTAATTTTAGCAGTACATATACTACGGACACCATTCTGGCACATCTTGGGGAATGCAAACGTATAAGTTTTTTTGATGAACCCAACATTCCAAAATTGAAGTGTGTAAAGAGCAACTGTTGATTGTATTGTATCACTTCTAAACCTTTTAGAGTGGATTTCTTGAGTTTCTGCTTGTTATCAGTGTATTAAGTCAGTCTCAGTTCATGTATGGTTTTCAGTTTTCAGTGGAGGGAGGTGTTGGTGGTTGTTCTTGCCAGTAATTCCTTAGATGTAATTTACTGGCAGAATGGCCGCGGGCTTCCTTGTTGTTAGAAATCTGTTGAGCCTCTGGTGTAAATCTGCTCTTTGGTTGCTCAAGAGTGTTGCGATTAAAGACAGAAGGAGTGCGGTGAGATCACCCTCGCTTGCTTCATCTGCAATCTCTCTTCCTGACTCAACTCTCAGGACCGAGTCCACTGACACAGCTTAGTTTTCATCGGTCGGTTTTCCTTCCATATTTCTCCATCTGCCATTCATCAAAGCAAAACTATATGTAACTCTGTCTTTAATGTTCTTCACAAGCTCCCCATTTCTGTAACTTGCATCAGTTAAAGACGACTCACACTTTAATCATATTCTGTCTGTAGACTCCCGCATAGTAAAGGGATTTTACTCCGCCAAGGCGAGATCTTAACGTTTTTTCTTTACTTTCCCCTCACCGTCTCCGCTTTGATGCGGGAGGCTGCTGCTGGTTGAGCAAGTGTCGGTGGTTCTGACAGGAGGACTGGGGGAAGCTGGAAAGAGTCAGTCATGACTTTTGAGTGAGAAAGAGGTCAGAGAGTTGACAGTGCACGTGCCTCTGCAGTGTTTCCACCCTGTCGGGGTATTGGCTCATGCTCTTCTGGGTAATCATGACTGACTTCACAGAGAACACATTCCCGTATGACTACTAGGGATGCCAGAAACTGACCATGATCACATTTGAAAATCGGACAGCCCTGGCGAATATTAATCGGTTATTCGATTAATTTTCAATTATGGAGACTGTAACGAATATTCGAAAAATCGAATAATCGCTGGCATCCCTAATGACTACTGATAGTATATGAGTTAGGGCCAACATTCACATACTGTATGTGTTGGAGGGTTTGATCGATCCTCATCACTGCCTTTCTCTTGTTCTAATCTAGAAGTTTAGAGGAATGAGTGCTGAAACCGGTAGTGAGTTAGCATTTTTGTACTTTCTGTTCCCTCGTTTCAAAATCAATGGGATATTTGAGCTGGTTAAAACCCAACATAAGTTCTGTGGTTAACACAAGCTTCAAAGATGTTAACATACTTTTCTTTGAAATAAAACACACCAGTTAATACCACAAGTTGTATGTTTTATGTTTCTTAAAAAAGGCCATCTTGTCTCATGTCTCATGGTGGTGTAGTTAGTTTATAGCCGCCCGTTAGCTTTTAGTTCTGGCGATTGCGTGGTGGCAGGGAATATTAACTTACACTTATGTTTTCCAATAGTTTATGTTCCCATATTAGGCATTTTTATTCAAACTGTTGCCCTTGTTTAGATTTAATTGCAGATTTAGAATCAAAAAGCTTGCTGCACTTTTGTTTCAAGTCATGTTTAATTGAAACAGATTCCCTCATTTTAATGTTGTGCTTTCTGTATGCTCTATTATCAAAGACCTTGATTATACCAGTGTAATTTATTCTTGAGTCTGGCTGTATGTCGTAAAGCCCTTTGACTTTGCTTAGAAAAGTGCTCTATATTATTTAAATATTCATCATTACTTTCATGTACAGAAATTGTACATTTTCAACTCGTAAGTGCTTTAGCCTTAAACGCGGCTGCTATTGAAGCTGGATGCTTGAAAATTAATTGGCAAAACCACATCTCCTTTTTCTTCTTAAGTGCATTTCTTCTTGTATATCTATTTATCCATGTATATTCACAGCAGAGCCCATTTTGAGCCACAACTTAAGCCACTTAACACACAAACACACAAACAAACACAGTCTGTCTTCAACCCTTTCCCCAGCGCGCAAAGCAGACAGACAATATTTAATCAGTGTAATTAATTCCATGCCCGCCACACTCGAAAAGAGAAGATCGGTAAAACAAATCGTCCCCGCTCTCTTATTAGCTCTGGGAAAGGCTTGTGAAAGATGAGGCCATTAGGAAGTTGCTCTGTTGTTGAATTCATCAAAGGAACAGGCACCTGTCAGCACATGTGTGAGAGCGCATGAGGGCTGATCATCTAAAATCATTCATCAGAGGTTGTAGTTTGAGGACTTCATCTAGCAGACACTAAGGCGACCATTTTTACGTTCCTCATGAGTAACAAAAAGGCATGATGAAGTAATAGGTCTGATATGTAGGCAGTGGCACAGTCCAAGGGAACTTGGCTTTTGAACCAGAGTCCATTGTTTAAGTCCTCGAATGGACAAAGTACGTAGAGGTGACTGGTAATAAATGCCTAGGTTAAACTGGCTTATTCGATGCACTGTGCTGTTTACATGTGTTCCGATTGAAAGTGGATTAGATTTGAAATCTTAAATGTCCATGTTTTGAGAGTACCATTATGCTGTGTTCTCACATGATCTGTCATTAAGGCGCTCGTAACAGAAAATGAATAGAAGTTGGTAAAAGTTCACTTAACCCAGGAATCAAAACAACAAAACGTAGAGCTTTATTCATCATAGCTTATGCTAAACCTTTGAGGTAAATAGCATCAGTTTGTGAAAGAACATTTCTTCTGCGACGTTTCAATTATACTCAGAAGAGCAAATGGGACAGGTTTCATGTATGGACTTGGCATGGACATTATCAGAACGGTTACTGATACCAATACAAGAAAGTACCATTGGATTCAAGTGAAAGCGCTTGGATTGTAACTAAATACTACCCACACAGCACTCCCACCTGTAAAATAAATCATATCTCTTTTCTCGCTGCTGGCTTTAGTATTTCAAGCAATGCCCCCATGTTCTCCCTCCCTGTGTTTATTTCCCTTATGTGCTTTCTGTTTAACGCCGGCCTCAGGTGTTTCAGCCACATTTCTGCAGCGATTTCAAGCGATGCCATTTCCACTCCGGACTTGTTTGCAGAAGAGAGCAAAAATAAAATGACATTCTTTGCCTTTGGTTCTGTTTGCTCAGCCCCTTCCCTTCCTTCTTACAGTTGTCAGCACAACATGTGTGTATGGAGGTGGTGTGTATGCCCACATGTGATGAGATAAAAGCAGATAAAACCCATTTTTTACTACTCCTGTCCTGTTTTTACAACCCCCCGGTCTGTTTGTCGGTGTGTGTCCACCACCTTTAGTGCTTTTACCTTGGGTGGTGGGTGTGCAATTATCAACCGCTATCAATGCTGGCCTTGTCCTTTTAGCTTTTGAAGCTGACAGTCTGCTGTATTCAGTTATTGCACTGTTCCACACCTGCCTTGTGTGTGGTGTGTGTGGTGTGTGTGTGTGTGTGTGTGTGGTGTGTGTGTGTGTGTGTGTGTGTGGTGTGTGTGTGTGTGGTGTGTGTGTGTGTGTTGGTGTGTGTGTGTGTGTGTGTGTGTGTGTGTGTGTGTGTGTGTGTGTGTGTGTGTGTGTTGTGTGTGTGTGTGTGTGTGTGTGTGTGTGTGTGTGTGTGTGTGTGTGTGTGTGTGTGTGTGTGTGTGTGTGTGTGTGTGTGTGTGTGTGTGTGTGTGTGTGTGTGTGTGTGTGTGTGTGATGTGTGTGTGTGTGTGTGTGTGTGTGTGTGTGTGTGTGTGTGTGTGTGTGTGTGTGTGTGTGTGTGTGTGTGTGTGTATGTGTGTGTGTGTGTGTGTGTGTGTGTGTGTGTGTGTGTGTGTGTGTGTGTGTGTGTGTGGTGTGTGTGTGTGTGTGTGTGTGTGTGTGTGTGTGTGTGTGTGTGTGTGTGTGTGTGTGTGTGTGTGTGTGTGTGTGTGTGTGTGTGTGTGTGTGGTGTGTGTGTGTGTGTGTGTGTGTGTGTGTGTGTGTGTGTGTGTGTGTGTGTGTGTGTGTGTGTGTGTGTGTGTGTGTGTGTGTGTGTGTGTTGTGTGTGTGCTGAGGCTCGCTGGCTGGACCATTATGTCCTCGTTTGGTTGTAATTGCCTAACAAATGTTGGGGAGAAAATGGACCAACATGGACGGGAAGGGGGTTTTTGAAATGCAAAACAGACCCAAATTAAACTCTGCCTTGTGTCCATGTTGTTAGCATGGGAATTCTATGGCTGGATAGGAATACTATACTCTCTATGTAACTTTGCCATCATCTTGTAACTCATCCCACGTGAGGTTAAGTGACGCATATCCAAAGAAATAAAAGCAATGCCTGTGGCACAACAGAAGGGGAAATCCAGGATGATTTAAGTGGGGGAGGAAAGCAGTGACAGGTAGCATTGTTTGGAAAGAAACTAAAGGTAAATCTCTCGAGGGTAGACCTATTTGTGGAGGATGTGATTTGTCTTTATTTGGACCCTTTACCAGTGACATGAAAGACGATGAAGTTCCTCAAGGCCTCAACATTCTTGCCAATAGTTTTATTCTTACCCCAAATTCAAACTTTAATCCTGTCTTCATTTTATTGACCCCAGACCCTTTTCCTTCCTCTTTGTTTCCCTTGTTGAAGGAGGAAAGGCTGCATTACTCTCTTCATCGCTATTGATTACTTGATGGTTGGATAGAACTCATTCAGGCAGAACTCTCGTTCACGTCGTGTTTCCAGATGTTTATAGGTATCCTATCCTCTCTTGTTTTTATTAGCGGCAGGCAATTTTGAAAGAGTTCAAAAAGCTCAAAGGGATAGTTTTTTTTGACATAAGGTGCATTATGCCGAAATTGCTCCACTTTTCAGACAGAAATATGGGCATATGGGGCCAGCAAACATGACACGTTTTTCTGTAGAGAAATAGCCTTATATCCAACCTAATTTGAATGTATGGTAATTTCTTCTTTCTTTCTGCCTTACACGCTTTCAGTCTCTCTTTCTTTGTACGCTTAAAGAGCAGCAGCACGGACTAAACCATAACAATGAAACGATTGGGAATCCTCTGAGCCAATTAGATTACATTTGACCTTTTACACCGCATATGACCCTCTGCTGTGGGTTTCTGGGGTCCATCTGCGCTGCAACTATAAGTTAAAGCAGTTTTGGGGATACTGCGATGAGAACACTGCGGGCCTTGTGTTACAGTATACACAAAACACAGCATGGAAGCGAATGGAAAGAATTTAATGTAATGGGATTATCTTCTTTTTTTTTCACATGTGCAACATTTGAGCACAGCACTCCAGCTCTGTTCCCATAATACCCTGCTTTGTGTTAGCCACTCTTATGCTTTCCATCCTTCCTTTGAACGCAGGAAATGGGGTGCTTTATTGTGTTGCCCATCTCCACAGATAGTCATCAATCTTTTTCTTCACTCTTCTTTTGAACACACACACAGTTGTGTATTGCAGTGAGTGCCTGTATTCTATGTGCTTTTCCAATCCCAGCAGCACTCAAAGCCCCCTCATAACAGTGCTATTACTACCAACGAGACATGCGAGGGCCCATAGGAGCTCATTGTGTGCTCGACAACCCTTATAGTTGGATTACAAAACTATTTCCATACATTTGGTTGACTTTGATCTGAGGAAATGGAAATCAACAGCCGTTCTTTTTTCTTTTTACATTAGCATGTGCTTGCAGATGTGCTTTGTCTTTGGAAGCTCTTCAAACAGTTTTGGTATTTAACAATTCATTTGCGATTCATCAGCATGACCTTTTCGAGTCATTTGATATTTTCTGATTGCCAACGTTTGCGTCTCCATGGTCATCTGCTTTTCATCACTGTCCTCCTCTCCCCTAAATGTGTGGATAAGGTTTTTAAAGGAAGCACTTAGTGCTTAAACTACTTATAATTATATCACTTAGAGACCAAGTCCCCTATTATGGTGATTCAGACTGTCAGTGTGCATTAGCAAATGGGCCAGGGCCTCCTGTGTGGCTGAATTATTCTGAGTTGTGTGCTGTGTGAATCTAAAACATGACCAGCAGTAACCCCCCAAAGGTCCTAAAAAAAGTCTCAACCACTCCCATTTGCCTTTGAGCAAGTAGTCGGTGCCACTTTATCAGGCCGACACTATAGCTATGTTAACATACAGCTGCAACTGTTCAAACAGCCTATGGGATTCAAATATAATACAAAGAATTATAAAACACCCAAAAATGTAATTAGTACTTTATTTATCTGGAGGCGTGTGGCGTAGTAATAATAATAATAATAATAATAATAATAATAATGGGTTCCATTTATAAAGCACTTCATATTTGATTTCAAATCCCGAAGTGCTGCAAGTAGTGAGCATGAACAGTATAAATAAACATTACACAACACGGTAGAATTAATAAAAAGCAAAACAAAATAAAAATAAAAGGGTCGTGGGTTGTCCGTAGGTGTTGGGATCAGGGGGTCACAGGTTCAAACCCCACTGCAGTCAGCATGTCGTTGTGTCCCTGAGACACTTCACCCCAAATTGCTCCTGTGGGGATTGCCCACAGTACTGAATGTATGTAAGTCGCTTTGGATAAAAGCGTCTAACAAGTAACATGTAATGTAATCTGATTATATTCATGAAAATTATGGTCAAATGGTCAAAACCTGAAAATTCATATCCATGCAGACAGTCACAGTAGTTCTAGATAACATTGCAGAAAAATAATTGTTTTTATGTAAGTAATCAATTGTAAATTCCATGGCAATCCATCTATTAATCAAACATGTTTCCCTGTGGGGTGCCTACCCCCTAAAACCAAAAAATATTGCAATTCTAAACATTGGCATTAAACAGTTGCTAACAAGCTTATTTACACCTTTATCAGAAACGTAAGCATGTCTTTGGAAATTCGTAAACATTTAAATCCAGTTAACCCTCTTGGTCTTACTTTGTGTTGGGTGCAAGTTCCTTTGCTTTTAGCTTTTCTAGGTTAAGTTATTTTAACTGGCATTACTAACACTTTTCCCACAGTTTCCCGCCAAAGCAATTGACCTATGAAAGTGAAATTCAATGACATATATAGGGCCGTACTTAACATTTTATGGTTAAATACAAATGTGGGCGTGTATATGTTCAACAAGCATTACCCCCTTTATTAAAATCGTGAGAAAGTGTTACATGTAGCATCTCTGACGCCTTGCTCCCACTGCTTCTCACCTTCTAGAAGAGGCTTTAGATGCAGATTTATTGTTGGCCTTTTCCTCTATGAACAAACCAGGCGGCTAACTGTTAGGACAGATACATAATTGTATCTGGCCAGAGGGGAAAAGCTGCCTTCTCAGCACTTGTTAATTGAATGCTGGGTTAATATAAGTCACCCGTTTTTACCTTTTGTACATTATTCTGCTTTATTTCCCCTCCTCCTTTCTCTGCCTGTCTGCCTTCCTCCCTCTCCTCTTTATCTCCCTGCCTGCTAATAACAGCACTCTGTGTGGGTTTCTTTAGTGGAAGGCCTGCCACGGCCCATTAGGCCGCAGTCTCACCGACAAATGAATGGTGAGACTGCAGAGAGAGGAGGTGGTAGAGGAGGAGGAGGACAGGAGGAGAGGTAGAGAAAAAAGGCTGGGGTTAGGGAATGGGATGGGAGAGGGAGAGAAGGAGAAGTGGGGTGTAAAGGAAGGAGGACTGGAGGGGGGGAGAGTGAGGGGAGGTGTGAAGGAAGGAAGGAGGGAGGAAGAGGTGAGCTAAAAGGCAAATGTAGAAGTATATAACCAACCTGTCACCTCTGGCTCTCCCTTCCCCCTTCACACACACACACACACACACACACACACACACACACACGCGCACGCACGCACGCACGCACGCACGCACGCACGCACACACACACAGTGCACAGTCACAAAAAAAAGCCAAAGGGGAGGGTGGGACCTCATTAGGCTCTCAGCAGCCCATCACACACAGTGAGAGAGGGAGAGAGACCACTAGGCTCTATGGTGGGGGATGGGGATGCCCTGAGAAAAGAAGGGAGCATAGGGAGGAATGAAATTAAATTGATAGGAGCAGTCAAGTGCACACGCGCACACACACACACACACACACACACACACACACACACACACACACACACACACACACACACAGCTCCCTTGAATGCAACATGATTAATGTGGTCAACAGCCGTGAGCATCAGTCTGGTCGAGACCTCTCACCCTTTAACACGCACGCACACGCACACACACACACACACACATTAATGTTGCCCTCGCCCTCTTTCAATGTCCTTATGCCCTTTTTTGGCTTGTCTATTCACACCCCACCCCAACTGGCCCTCTCTTCCCTCCTCGCACCCAAACAAAGATGGAGGAGACAGACAGACGCGGGTGTTTTTGTCCAGCGTTATATTAGACTGGTAGGAGTCTAGCAATTGTTCCATTAAATATAACTTTTTTCAGCATCTTTTATGTCATAATAGGAAAATCAAAGGTGTATTACAAGCATTAATGATGACTGCACTCAACAATAATAATTTCAGGTTTCAAAAATAATCCCTACCCATACTAACACACCTGAAAACACACATCACGTGACCTACACTTCCATGCTCTTGCTGGTGTAAACAGGAAGCAGATTGTCAATACAACTGCACAGTTATTGCAACGCTTCAATAAAAGCTTGCCTCCTGTTCAAACTGCAACAGCTGCAAGCATAGAGAACATCAGCAGCATTCATTTAATTGTAATGGATTTACCACTAACACTTGAGGCTGATGTCATTTATTCTCTTCTGGAAAAGGGTCCCTTGATAGGAGGGGGCAACAAGACTGGGAAGGACATGTCGTGACTAAGACGCAATTTGTAAGCACACATCGTTGGCTCCCTCATATTTTACAAAAACTCTACATTTCCCCTCAACAAAACTAAAACACAATTCTGGGTCTACTGAAACGGGGTCAGCAGCGTTTCCTGAATGCGTAATCGTGAACATAAAAAGTAATGGGTTTTCAAATGATAACATTTAAGTACCCATGTAGCCTGTAGCCTGAGCAAAAATGTCTTGCTTTGACACGACAGAATATCTGCTTTAAAAAAAGTTGTATTCTAAAACATATATTTGTTTCTGTTGGAAGGTTTAGCATGTGATCCAGCCACTCACCAGAGATGATCTTAAATACCCAAATGTTCAATTTTACTCATGAAACGTTAAGTCTTTAGTAACAAAAAACTGCAATATTACATTTGTAAAATGTGTAAACTCCAAAGATAAGAGAAAGTAGGGTGACTGACCTAAAAGTGCATTCATGTATCATTGTTAGGGGAATTGTCTCCATAGAAGTTCCTGTAAATGACAATGCTCTTGCCAGTTCCTGGACTCTACAATATACTGAGCACACATTAGCAGACAGACAGAATCACCACTGTGTACAGCTGTAAATACATATCGACAGATAACATAATGAACAAATGGATCCTGGGTAAGAACCCTCTTGCTAATGCAGCGGTTTGAAACATTACCTTTGTAAGATGGCCTGAAGATGTGTGATCCCAAACCACTTAAACTGTCAGTTCAGTTGAGGCCAGTAAACTGTCCATCAATGGAAGCACGTAATGGGTTACTAAATGTCCACTTTAAGGCTGTGAATAATTGTGTGTGTGTGTGTGTGTGTGTGTGTGTGTGTGTGTGTGTGTGTGTGTGTGTGTGTGTGTGTGTGTGTGTGTTGTGTGTGTGTGTGTGTGTGTGTGTGTGTGTGGTGTGTGTGTGTGTGTGTGTGTGTGTGTGTGTGTGTGTGTGTGTGTGTGTGTGGTGTGTTGTGTGTGGTGTGTGTGTGTGTGTGTGTGTGTGTGTGTGTGTTGTGTGTGTGTGTGTGTGTGTGTGTGTGTGTGTGTGTGTGTGTGGTGTGTGTGTGTTGTGTGTGTGTGTGTGTGTGTGTGTGTGTGTGTGTGTGTGTGTGTGTGTGTGTGTGTGTGTGTGTGTGTGTGTGTGTGTGTGTGTGTGTGTGTGTGTGTGTGTGTGTGTGTGTGTGTGTGTGTGTGTGTATTCAGGGTGTCTAGTAGATGTCATGCTTTAACAGGATTAGATGCTTTCTCTAGTGCCTGACATCACAGGACCATTGTAGTGTGTGCTTGGGAGTGTGTGTGCGTGCTGTGGTCCATTGGTGAACACATGTCTCTAGGGTTCTTTCACTGTCCTGTAAACCAAGTGGGGCCCGGTGTGTGAACATTTGTGTATTTTATGTAGCGTTACACCTAAAGTTGCGTTTTAATACATATTTTTTGTTTTTCTTAACTTTGTAGTCGATGGAGTCGAATGTAGAAACATATACACACTTTTCCCATTCTTTAACACTCTGTTCTTCTCTAACAGCCACGCCATGTGTGATCTGTATATTTATATTTTAAATTCAAATTTTCACCTAGTTACATTTTGCCTAAAAAAAGGGAGCATGTGGCGGGCTAAGCACCTTTTCTGCCATGGCAGCAGAATGGAAATCTTTGTGTGCATATACTGTGTGTGTGTGTGTGTATGTGTTCAAAGTGTTTTGAGTTATCAGTGGGATGAAACACCACTGCTGTGACAATGGGATTAAAGCTGTGCTTATAAAGGAAGCAATTAAATGCAATCTTATCTCATCTGCTTCTAACACCAAAAAGCACTTTCATTTTGTCAAGTTTTTCCTCCTCCTCCTTTACTCTAGAGGCATCGGCAGGTTCCCGGAAGACACTGCTGATTGGTAGATGGTTAAACCGTCCTTTCATCTGATTGGTTAGTTGGATTGGCTCAACATGAATCTGTTACACTTTACACGTTTTTCTTTGCTTATGAACATTTTATTGAAAGAAGACGTATCTTTCAGCACTTGCGTTGCATAAGAATGTACTTTAATTGGCAGTTGTATGCTGGGAAATGTAGTCAAGTCATAACACCAAAGATATAGAAGATAGTTATGACTCGTTTCGCCCTTAATGTAAAATGAATAAACAAAATGGTTCTACTTGGCTGATTGTTGCATCTAGTGGAAACATTATTCATATGAATTGCAGGAGGTTGTTCCGATGGCGATGCAACAGATCACAGCTGATTTCTTGGCTGTTTAAATCTGCATTATTCAGCAGTAAGTGAACACTACTCCTCACCTCTCCTCCATTCTGTCTTTTCCCTTTCACCATGGCTATAACAGAATCTTCACAGCCCTTTCATTTAATCAGAATGGTCAAGAGAGACAAGCACAGAGATGTAGCAGTGGGCAGGGGGCTGAAGAGGGTTTGTCAAGAGAATTCTCTCCAATTGGAGTCTCTGTCTCCTCTTTCTGTCGTAGTGAGATCTAGAGCTGCTACTCACCCTTGACTTGGCCTCTTTATCCTCTGTCCTCTCTATCCTCTGTCCTCTCCTTCCCTCCTTTCCTGCTTCTGTCCATCATAGAATGTAGCTAACATTTCCAGGATGATGGTGTCTGACTGAGCGAGAAACGTGGCATTATCAAACTTTTTCTTTAAAGTTTGGATCCAGGAATACGTTTATGTAAGGTAGTACGTACTTTTCAAAAGAGTAAAAACTCCTGAAAGGTATATTCAAAGGTGTTTTGGAGAGAATTTTCCATCAGACTGAATGTGATGACTGAGCTAAGTTGAGGCTGCAGTGTGTTTTCAGTCGCAGCGTCTCTCGGGGCGTGCAGATTGTGTTTCACTGACCTGACCTGGCTGCTCCTCAGCTGATAGGCTTTTGGTGAAAGAAGTTATTCAATCTAATTTGACTCCAGCTGTCGTACCTTTTTATGAATTTTTTTTTGTCTGAAGCATTGCTGTTTTGTTCCTTTACAAATGTGGCAAGTTAGATTCATTCATCACTTACTACGTGTCATCATTTATTGATAGGCATCTATTTTTTGAGTGCCCACAGACCAGATGCTATGCTGATTCATATATTTTAAAGCAAAAAGCGACAGATTGTTATCATCAACATATTGGTCTTTAAAAACAGTGTGAATGTGGCTATTATGGGAAACTAGAAACAGATATTTCCAATCCTTTTGAATACATGTATAAAGTTTGGTGGATTGTTCTGATTAACCATGTGTAGCGGCTGTTTTGGTGCAGCAGGCAGTTCCCTTTTTTTGGGGTCATGTGACAGAAAACAACAGTAAACAGATGCGTGTTCACATTGGCTGCTTCCCCTGTGGCTGCCACTCAATCCAGATATCAGCTCATGCACCGAGCACACAACACACTACTCGGTGGATTTGATACAGTCTGAAAACTGTTCCCATGCAGACTAAACTAACAGTATTTATCCACACACTGCATGGCTGACCCTGTCCTTCATCCCTAGGGGGTTCCCATGCTATTTAACCACTGCTTTTGTTGGGGTCTATAGCCCAGCCTGGCACACCTTTTAACTTACAAAGCCCATTTCAGTTGGAAGCCAGTGGTTACTGAGGCCTGGGGTCACTGGGTCTGTGTGTCTCATGGTGGGAAAACCAAAAGACTATGATCAGACCTTTCTCAATTATCCAGTTCCTGCTCTTTTATTCCCAATTCCTCTCTCCACCTTCTAAAATTATTCCAGTCAAAGCGCCCTTTAGCTTAGCCTGTGGCAGAGTCCATTTGTCTCCCCCTCACAGCTAAGGCTGTTACTGTTGCCTCAATGTACATGATTCAACAAATAGATATAAAAAAGCTACCCACTGTGGGGTTTAGAAATGGGGTTGCTATGTAGGCTAGTGAGGAGAACCTTTGGTAGTCTGACTCCTCGTATTGGATCTCCGAGGTGAAACCAAGCACTGGTTTAAGTGTGTTGCCAGGTGAGCGATTCAGTAGGCTCAATAGACGGAGGCACAACGGTAGCCGACTGCCGAGGAGAATGCTGGAGAATGCTTGTGATATCAAACACCACAAAGCCAGTAATGGAAAGAGTCATGCTTTTTCCAAAGGCCGTGCAGGGCATGCTGGGACCAGCTCTAAATGCTGCTGGCTCTAGGTGAAAACCTGCTACTTTATTATTATGGGGAGATACCTGTTCCGTGGAAACAAGATACTAAAATGAATCCCGTAAATGACGTTAAAGCTTGGGAAATCCAGAGGCGCAGCCATCAGGTCTTAAAGGCAATGGGTGACCTCATTTTTTTGCGACTCTTCCAACTTTTTGTAGACGCATTCAGAACTTTACCACCTTGAATAATTTTACAGTAATCAGATTAACAAAAACACTCGACATTGGGAATTGTTATTGAAATGCCTTTGCCGATTAGTTTCTTAATCCCATGATCTGCAATAACATAACCTGATTAACACACCTAGAGTTTTGCTTACTTATTTCCAATCTCTGGTTGTCTTTGCTTGTTAGATCAATCAAAATCGTTTTTGGATTTGTCCATAGTTTAACCTTGCATCCAAACATAGCACAAGTCAGATTATTTGAAAGCCGTCCAGAATGTTAAATGCAATGTATTAGACATTTTTATTTTCTTTCCTCCTCGTTGCCTCTTTCCGTCTTTGTGGTTGATTCTCCCTCTCCGCTCTCTGCAGATTTGTGTCATGGTTGTCTGCTAACTTCAGGGGGAGTTCCCCTCCATTCGTCTGCCTCTTCTCCCTCAGGTCCTCACACTGAAAGGGCCTCTTCTTTTGTCATAAATACTGTGTGTGTGAGTGTGCAAGGACAGGCTGCTGTGACATTTCTATTGAGTTCAAAGCAGAGAGAGGGAGTGTTTATGACACTAGAAAGCAACTGTAAGATCTCAGTGTCTGAGTCGGACACTCTTTCACATACATACACACACTTGGTGAACCTGACTCACCCCGAACTTGAAAACGTAGAGCTTTCCTTTGTGGTTCATCCCAACGGCCCATCGTTGTATGGTATTTCATTCCTAGCTAATGATGACTGCATTGATTTACTATCCTAGATACAGTCATTGGCCTTTTTTTTCTCTAAAACATGCAACAAAAGATATTTGAGCTGCATATTACTAGTATACATACACACACATACACACACATACATACACACACACATACACATACACATACACATACACACATACACACATACACATACACATACACATACACATACACACACTAACACTTTCAAGCAACACTTAGAAGGTATCCTTAGAAATGATCAGACATTTCTTTCCTGTGGGTTTAAAGCCAGATCAGGCTTTTTATGTGAAAACACACTCTCAAAAGGTCACTCTTTGTGTTAAAGGTGGGGTAGGTAAGTTTCAGAAACCGGCTCGAGATACACTTTTTGTTATATTCCATGGAATGCTCTTAACATCCCGATAGCAATGAATATCGTAAGTGCTTTGACAAAAAAAGCCATACAAAAATGTCATCTGTGGAAGCCGTAGTGCTTCCACAGATGCTGGCCCGGCTAAACGGATTGGATTGCCACCCTGTCTGTCAGCCTTCCATCTCGTGCACGCACAAATGTATCTCGTGCCCTCATTGGGCGTGCATTGCAGCAGTACTTCAATGACTCGCCAGCAACAGGCGGCCACTTTCACCAGTCTGCTGACTTCATGTGTGTTGGAGGAGGTGCTCAGTAAGGAAGTCTGAAGGAAGGGGCGGATTCTTTTCGGCTGTGTACTTTCAAATTTTAGTGCACTCGAGCCGGTTTCTGAAACTTACCTACCCCACCTTTAATATCTACTTTGCTAGACAATGGCTTACTGTTGAAGGTCAAAAACCTCATTGTACCTTTTACATCACATTATTGGTGATTTAATGCAAAACAACACTGCCTTTTGTGTAAACCGTTTGAATTAAAACTTTACCAATTCTTATTTTTCCCAAATTGTATGGACAAAGAACTCGAATAATGCCTTGAGATGACAACAAAGGCCCACAGTGTTGGTGTGTGTTGTAACAAAGTACTGGTGAGAAAATGAAATATACACCAGGAATACCAGTTTGAATGCTTATCACAGAGATGCCACTCAGTAGAATGAAAAGCTTGGGCAAAATAGTTGTACAGTTAGCACACAAGTTAGTGTACTTGGTATATGTGCTTATTGGCCAACCCTCTATTTGCGTTAAGCCAGTGCACTGTTTTACAACAAGAGTTAAGTTAGCTTTTGTGCAGATGACATTGCGTTTTTATTTTTAGTGAGACTGCAGAAGCACAGCTCCTATCTTATTGATTCTGTTGAAGACTTAGTCTGAACATCGCCTTAGACATTTCAAATTACGTTTATATTATCTTGTAGGGGTGTACCAGCTCTGAAACTGAAACCCGTATCGTGTTACTGATATTTCTCCGGTGTCTTATTCGGGTTGGTTGCAATAAGATGAAAATCATATACAAATTAAATAGGATGTTCATCTGCACAAAATCCATGAAAATGTTTTTCTCTAAAGATTAGTTCTCTGTGGATTTGCCTTTCTACATTCTCTATAAAATGTCCACTGGGAGTCTCAAAGGATGAAACTTTAATGGGCCATGTGGGGGAAAGTGCGTCTGATCACAGATTTACCCTCCGCACCAACGTACATCACATTACTTATACCATTTAGTTGAGGCTCTTATCCGGGAACATCTAAAACAGGGTAACTAGTATGTTACTGTCAAGGAGACGAGACACATCTACGCATGGAGAATCCTTCACAATTTTCCTGCTACTTTAAAGGGGACATATCATGCTATATTTGAACAATATATTGTAGGGCCATACCTATATAAAGTATATAAATATCGTTTTTTTTTCAAAATACCAAACAGATCCTGCATTTGAGCCATGCCTCATTTCGCTCTATTTGCTCTTTCCAGCGCTGTTTTTGCAGGGGACTGATTCTGTGAGCTGCAGCTGACCACGCCCCCCTGCAGGAGAGGGGAGCGTGCTCTGAGATCAGCTGCTGGGCTGTCAGAAGAGGGGGAGAAAAAGAGATTTCCGTCCTCCGTGTTTTATTCTTATAGAAGTAAGAAGAGAAGTAATGGGGCAGAAACCCTCCTTTTTACGCAGCGGTCCAGACATAGACATCAAACGGCGACACATATTCAGTTGCCAGTTGCTTTGGCATTAGGGCAGGGATATCTAGATACTTTCCAAGGTTTGACATCATGAATTGTGCTACTTTTAAAGCAAGCAACGATGTTTTCAAATCTGTAATTCAATTAATTTGTAAGTTCAAACAGTAACAATGGACTATTTTTCTTAGCGGATGCATGTCAATTTAAATCAATACAACTATTTTTTAAATCAATAAAATCATTTTCTAAATCCATAAAAGTATTTCAATTAATATTGGGAGTCATATCGTTACTTTGTTGAGAATGTGGCCATGTAATAAGCGGGATAATGTGCAGCGACTTGGTCATTATGGGGAAAATAACAGCCTTCATGCTGATCTAGATCCCTATGCTTCGCGTCGGGCTCCTGATCAGCTTGTCAAGGCAGGCAAGGCAAGGCAATTTTATTTATATAGCACTTTTCCAGCACGTGGCGATTCAAAGTGCTTTACAGATTAAAAGCAAAAGACATTTAAGAACAAATACAGCATAAATACATTATTAAAAAGGCATTTAAAAACAGGCATAATAAGCAAAGGTAATGAAATAAAATAAATAAATAAACACAGCAGGTACAGAATACATGACTAAAAAGGCATACTGTAGTGTGAGTATGGGCAGCTCAATTAAAAGCAGCGGCAAATAGGTGCGTTTTTAGTCGGGATTAAAAATAGGAAGTGTTTCGGCGGACGTGCAGGATTTAGGCAGTTTGTTCCAAATTGTTGGGGCATAATAACTAAAAGCTGCTTTTCCATGTTTAGTGGTTATTCTCGGAACAGAGAGTAGACCTGACCCAGAAGACCTGAGACTCCTGGATGCTTCATAGTGATGGAGTAGGTCGTCTTATACCTCGGTCCTAAGCCATTTAGTGATTTAAAAACTAGCAGTAGTATTTTAAAATTAATTCTTTGGCAGACTGGAAGCCAGTGTAATGATCTCAGAACCGGAGTGATGTGATCCACTTTTCTAGTGTCAGTGAGGACTCGAGCAGCAGCGTTCTGAATCAGCTGCAGCTTTCTGATAGATTTTTTAGTGAGCCCTGTGAATACACTATTGCAGTAGTCGAGTCTACTGAAGATAAAAGCATGGACAAGTTTTTCTAAATCCTGTTGCGACATTAGTTTTTTAATCCTTGATATATTCTTCAGGTGGTAGTATGCAGACCTAATAACTGTTGTAAAATTCAGGTCTGAGTCCATCACTACACCCAGATTTCTTGCTTTGTGAGTTACTTTGTAGTCTGCCGACTGAAGCTCTGTGATTACTTTTAATCGGTCCTTCTTTGCTCCAAAAACAATGATCTCAGTTTTTTGTTTGTTCAATTGGATAAAGTTCTGAGTCATCCAGTCAGTGATGTGCTCAATGCACTTGCTCAGTGTTCTAATCGGAGAGTAATCTCCCGGTGTAATTTTAAAATAAATCTGGGTGTCGTCTGCATAGATGTGATAGCTTAGATTGCTCTTTTTAATAATTTCAGCCAGAGGTAGCATATAAATATTAAAAAGCAAAGGTCCTAAGATGGAGCCTTGAGGAACCCCGCATGACATATTTATCAGGGCTGATTTGTAATTGCCTATTGAGACAAAGTTTGTTCTGTCCTTCAAGTAGGAGCTAAACCAGTTTAGAGCTGTTGCTGAAACTCCAACCCAGTTTTCAAGATGGTCTAGCAATATGTTGTGGTCAACAGTATCAAAGGCAGCGCTGAGATCTAATAATACTAACACTGATATTCTGCCACTGTCCGTGTTTAAATGGATGTCATTTAAGACCTTAACAAGAGCAGTCTCAGTGCTGTGGTTAGGTCGAAAGCCCGACTGAAACACACCAAAACCGTATCCATGGTATCCATGACATTTGTTATTTTAGAATTAAAATGATCAACTAGCTCATTTACTGAGAAGTTAGCATGGGCAATTGAGGGAGTAAAAATCTGGGCAAATATTTCCTCTGCATTTTCAGTTAAGTGACGTCTAGTGGTTACCTCTTTCTTAACAGTTGTATGGACGGTAATAGAGCTCTCAAAGAAAACACAGGAATGGTCGGAGAGCGCAACATCAGACACCACAAGCTTAGAGATGTTCAGACCCTTTGATACAATTAAGTCCAGGGTGTGCCCCTTATTGTGCGTCGGACCCTTGACATGCTGAGTCAGTCCAAAATTGTCGATAACACAAAACAGTTCTTTAGCCACTCTGTCCTCAGGGTTGTCAACATGGATATTAAAATCGCCAACAATGATTAAACGGTCAAAGTCAATACACACTATAGACTCGGTAAAATCATCAAAAAAGCTTGCACAGTATTTGGGTGGTCTGTAGATGTTTAGGAAAAGAGCTCGAAAGGAGCATTTCAACTGAAGGGCCACATATTCAAAAGAAGCAACGTTTCCATCCATAGTCTGCTTGCATTGAAATAAGTCATTAAACAAAATAGCTACTCCACCCCCTTTCTTATGTAGTCTTGCCTGACTCATAGAATTAAAGTTGGGAGGATTTGATTCTATAAGAACAGCTGTGCTGTTGTTTTGGTCTAACCAAGTTTCAGTTAAAACATAAAATCCAGGTTGTGCTTGGTGATACAATCATTGATTAAAAATGATTTACCTGCTAAAGACCTGACATTTAATAAAGCCAGTTTGAGTGTGTTTGACATACCACCACTCTGACTGTTAACGACAGACCGTGGAGCACGTGGAATCTCTACAAAATGTGATACATTACATATATTCAGACGGATGCCCTTCGATGATCTGTTCCCAGTCCGAGTCGCCAGCCTGTGTAAGCAGGCCACAACACATATGGGACGCTGCACTGGTATAGAAGCCTTTGGTCGCTGGGTGGCGCCAGAGAGCGAGACGGCAGGCGTGGAAACAGTGGCCTTGGATGACACCGCCGGAGAGGGGGGTGTGTCAATGTGGCGCTGGAAAAGTCAGGGAGAGGTCTGAACAGCGTGATGCATGTTAGCCGCTAGCATGCGGCCACCAAGCCTGCTGGTGTGGATTCCATCAGTGCCGAAGAGGGCGGGTCGGTCCCAAAATAGATTGAAATTGTCAATAAAACCAAAATTGGCAGCTCTGCAGGCGGATTGGCCCGACACGCTACTTTTATAAAATAATCACACTCACTGACAGACTAGAGGGGTTTCCGCCGCAGGTTTATATACATGTAGGCCTATGTAATCTGCGCGATTTGCGAGACCACATCTCCACGTTCAGTGCTGCATAAACATGGCTGAGTCTTTTCATCTGTAAACTCCCTCAACGGGGCCGCTCGCTCTCTTTTGTTGATCGCCCTCTCACGGGTGAACAGTTCAATGTCCCGCTTCATTGTAGGAATTCTGCCATGTCTCTACCACTTTAGTTTGACCATCTCTGTTACTAAGTTATGGAATACTAAATACATAAGTAATTAGATACCTTACCGTTACTGCGCTCATAAAGAATGATAAGAATAATGCGTCTTGAACTGGTTTCATTAATTAGTGTCTTGACGTTTCACAGACTGTTAGCTTGTTGTGTGGCTGGTAGCCTATTTTAGAGCATATCAAAAGAAAGACACGTGTTATGTCTTCCTTAATGCAATAGTAATTGGGGGTGCAAGTGGAGTCTCGCAGAGGCAAAACTGTGGCGCGCACACTGTAGGTGCGCCGCAGTCTGCGTGATCTGCCTGTAGGGAGGGGCGGGCCGGCCCTGCGAGTAAAGTAACGACTAAAGTAACGAGTTACTTTATGTAGAGAGTAACGAAGTAGTGTAATATATTACTTTTTTTTAAAGTAATATGTAATATGTAATATATATATTTTTTTTAGTAACGACCCCATCTCTGTCCATGGCCTAGCGTTGGGATCGGACCTGAGATAAAAACCAACTTTTCACAGCTCCGTAAAAGAATAAAAAGTTTCTTAAAATCCTTTTTTGTCAGCTCCGACTGCTGGCTGGCTGTATCGTTAGACCCCACATGGACGATTAAACGATTGACAGAGGACGGGAGTGAGTGCAGCAGCCAGTGTGTGTGCAGTTTCTCCAGGATAACCGGGACGGTGGCTCCTGGGAGGCAGCGCGTGGCCGCGTTGAAAAATCGGATGTTTCTGATTATGGAATCCCCGATTATTAATGTGGTTGGGGCGAACAGGGGACGAGGGGGTGCCGGTGATTGAGGATGTGATGACCGAGCAGAAACAGCTGGGCTCGGAGAGGATTTTCTTGCCGGCTCAGGGCCCGAAAAACTTCCCGAGTGTCTCAGCACGGCCTCTTTGAGGAGTCTACGACGTGAAGGGATGAGGGACGCCGAGTTGACTCTCCAGTGGCCTGGGAAGCAGCACAAATGCTGTCGGCTGCCGGCGGAGAAGTTGCAGAGGCGGCAGGGTGCAGATCTGGACGGGTCGGTTCCGCGGGAGCATCAGCTGGACGGGCCGGATCATCTGGACGGGCCGGTGCCGCGGGAGCACCAGCTGGACGGGCCAGCGCCGCGGGAGCACCAGCTGGACGGGCCAGCGCCGCGGGAGCACCAGCTGGACGGGCTGGATCATCTGGACGGGTCAGTGCCGCGGGGGCATCAACTGGATGGACCGGATTGTCGGACAGGGCCGTGAAGCGGTTCTGAAGGCCTACGCCTTCGCGAGGCGGTGAAGTTACCCCATTCAAAAAGCTCTTTGCGCACCACTTCAGACCACGACTCCAGGTGTCGAGCAGGTCGGAAGGCTGCGGACAGGTGGAAGGATCCCACAGAACCTGTCATGGATAGTTGCACTGAACGAGGCAAGCTGTTTAGACTGCACCGATGCTACCTCCATGAGACCGGACACGAGAGACTCATTTTCTTTCAGTTTGTCAGAAAGCCGGATGGATATCTTCCTTAAGGTCTGTTATCTGTTTATTTGCTCTTTGAAGTAGCGCATCATCCTCAGGGTGTTTTGATGGCATTCTTAAGTGTGAAAGGTTTAGGGCAATTACTGTCCCAGACTACATAAGAAAGGGCGTGGAGTAGCTATTTTGTTTAATGACTTATTTCAATGCAAGCAGACTATGTATGGAAACTTTGCTTCTTTTGAATATGTGGCCCTTCAGTTGAAATGCTCCTTTCGAGCCCATTTTTACTGTCGGTGTTCTTTTCCCCATAATGACCGTGTCGCTGCACATTATCCCTGACATATGATTATATAGAGTCATTATTCATTTGTTTTAAAGCAGGAGGCGCAAACGCTTGCCTCGGGGAGGGAGAAAAAGAGCCACAGCGGAGAATAAACAGAAGGGCAACCATGCGCGGGAAGTCTTCTTCGCTGCTTTTGTGGCAGACTACAGCGCCACTTACAGGACTGGCATATGTACTACAGCGTCTCCAGGGCTTTCGAGCGGCAATGGCCGGCCGTGGCCCAACCTCTCATTCACCTGATAGGTGGAGAATTGACCACTAAGCGGAGCACCCCTTTTGTGACGTAGAAAATAATTCAAATCTCGATCAGTCTGTATCAGATCCGTTACAGCCCATTTTTTAGAGATTTGGGTATGGAGGAAAAGAGAGGGTTGTATTGTCTGACACTTGGTGAGTTCCCTGACACACCGGGGACACATATTCATGTATAAAAGACGTACAAGAGTGCATTTTGCATGATAGGTCCCCTTTAAGCGAGAGCGAGACGGCCTGTGAGCTCTAGCCTCCATGCAGGGCTGTCTCCACGCACTCTGCCCTGTCTTCCCAAGCTCTATTCATTAATTCATTTCTTATTGGGACGGAGATAACAGGATTAGTGCTCCAAGCATCCAGGAGTCAGCAGGGAGGGAGGGGGGGACCCTTTAACCCCCTTCCCTCCTGCAGACAATATTAGCTGTGTGTGTGTGATTGTGTGACTTAGTGATTTTCTGGGTGTGTGTTTGCATCCCTTGCCAGATGAGGCCAGAGCTTCTTTCAACTAAGAAAATCTCTTTGCATGCACAGAAAAGCAAAAACACTCCAGGGCTCAACGCTAACTTTTAAAAGTGGTTGCCAGGCTGGCAACCAGGCATCAGCTTTTGGTTTCCAAAACTGAAAATACGGTTGCCATTTTTAGACACCTTATATTTTAAATAATTAAGATACTATACAGTTATACATCAACTTAATAATGAACATGTGACACAAAAGAATGTTCAAATGCTTTACAATAAGTAATTAACACAATTATTTGAAACTTAAGTGGTAGTAAACTTGTCCACCCTCAATTTCTGGTATACAAAACACCAGTAGTGCAGCTGTTGTCATGTTCTTCACAGATCCCTCACAAATGAATTGAGCTCACACATTTTCCAGCTCTCATCCTGCTTCTGGTTGGTGTAGGCCGCAAGGTGAACCTCGAAAAGTCCTTTAGAAAAGAAATCCCGCTCCACAGAAGTGGAACTACATAATCTTTAGTTCATAAAAAAGAACGAGTCATGCTTATCCACCAAAGAAAAGTTTGTCGCTAAAATTCCTGTCAATTCTTCTAGGCACGTAATTATTGGCTGAACTAGTCCCTTCAAAGCGTAATAATATCTTGGTCAAAAGTAGTGCCACGGTTTGTCACGTGATCGTGCTATACCAATTGGGTAGCTGCATATTGTCAACAGAAGTGAAAGATGGCCGCCTACATGGTTACGCTAAACCAGACCAAATGGATTCTAAACAGTGCTGTATGCTTGTTTTATGTCATGTTTTGTCATATGTCTTAATACATCACTAAGTCCGAGGTATTTGCGTTATATACGCGGTATTTGTGAGAGGTTTTACTATCTGGGAACAGAGTTGACCATCGAATCAACATTGGCTAGCAGCGTTTATCAGCCAACTCCAGCTACAACAACATTCCTGGACTACCATGTTCGCATCGCTAGGTTCATTGGCTGAGCTCGTGGATTATTCCATTAGACTGAGGACTTTTTGTCTGTCTGTCTGTTGTTATTGTTACCCTGTACACGTTAAATGCACTCTTAAAATAAACATGACTTGATTTCATACATAGCTGCGTCCAAGAAGGTTAACTTGTTACGTTAAGTAATTTAGATCAATAAAATGCAGTACTTATACCAATGACCATTGATTCATTTATTTACTCATTCATCATATAATAATTTGATGAATTGCATTATTATTATTATTATTATTATAGATTATTATTATAGATATATATAGATTATTATTATATATATAGATTATTATTATATATATATAGATATTATTATAGATATATATAGATTATTATTATAGATATAGATTATTATTATCGATATACTATACTATTATTATTATAGACTATAGATTATTAGTATAGATATATATATATTATTATTATAGCTATATTATATATATAATATATATTATTATTATTATTGTAATATGATAATATTGTATTTGTAACTTCAAATCAATGCCACCGTTGTAAGCTTGTCTGTAGTATTCCATCTTGTATTGGTAAAATAATCAACCTTTTCGTGCTTCACAGACGTAATATGCATGTACCAATTTTTGTGTGATGATAATTTTGACTTTTTGAGACTTTCTGGTGCGTTTTCCTCGTCCCCGCTACTCGATGAAACCATGGCGGTCGCCATTTTTTCCAAATCTGTTTGTTGATACCGGTATATGCAGCTACCCAATTGGTGTAGCACGATCACGTGACGGACCGTGGCACTACTTTTGACCAAGATATTATTACGCTTTGAAGGGACTAGTTCAGCCAATAATTACGTGCCTAGAAGAATTGACAGGAATTTTAGCGACAAACCTTTTTTTGGTGGATAAGCATGACTCGTTCTTTTTTATGAACTAAAGATTGTGTAGTTCCACTTCTGTGGAGCAGGATGAAACGATAACAGGGTTCACCTTATGGCCTAGTGTCCAATCATCCACTTCTCTCTATTGTCTACTTTCAGCAAATATCAATAGGTATACTGGCAGTGATCCACCATGCAAGGCACTAGCAAACCTATTCTTCTGGTCTTGTTCAAGGACACTTTGATTGACAGCCTTGAGATTAGTGAACAACTCCTTCTACCTACTGAGCCACATCTCAATCTCTTAGAACCCTGTCCTCTTCCTGCTATCCGCTGTGAAACTAAATCTAATTTCCTGCAAAATACGACAGCGGTACTCGATAAAGAGTGTAAAGAATGGTGGAAAAGTCTTCGCTCTAAAGACTTTCCCGTCTCCCTTTTGATCTTCGATTTGCTCTTCATCGCTCCACTTTAAAAAGCAGTGCCTCCTCTCCGTCGTACTAGCCCTGCGTTCCCTCCCACCCTCCCTGTGTTCAGACAGTCTATTGCCTCCTCTCACTGTTACTGTGGAGAAACCGGCAGCATGCGTCCCAGGAATGCGAGCATACACAGATTCCTACGCACACACACACTCTCAACCAGCCGGTGCCCTGCCTGCTTTGCGGGTCATTGTATTTGGCACGTGGCCACTATCTCTCCTACATAGCACACACAAAACACACGCTCGGCCCTTGCCTGACTCCTGCCTTGGCAGACAGCTCCTGCTGAGTAAGGAGGCCCTCTCTCTTTTTATTTTTTTTCTCACTTGCTTTCTCTTTTTGTACCTCGAGTTTCTTTTCAGAACAGCCTTCTCGCCGTCTGTGTTCCCTTTAGGTTCACACAGTAGTCTCATTTCATCTTTTCCCACACATTTAATGCGTCCTAAACCTTCAGAGAATAAGTACACTGAAGGCACTCCCATTACACCCGTTTTCTTGACGCCAGTCCCTGTCCTATCAAATCCTTCAAAAGGTTTTTACAGTCAGCGGTATTGCAGCACACTTTTTGCCTCCTTTTGAATTGACACGTTGCAACTGGATGTGAAGATTTACCTTTGGCCATTAGTCATGTCTTATTCTCCTGCTGGCAGCAATGTTTCAACAGCTAAGAATGAGAGGTGGGGCATCAGGGATTCAAGCAACTACATTTAGCCTCGAGATATAGACGATGTTCAACAATGGCGGGTAGTGTATATCTAGACTTGCCCAAATCCCCTCGCAGTGAATCATATTAATTACTGAAGAAGACGGCTGTACAAACAAAAGTATAACCGTAGATAAACCAGGGTGTTACGCATAGACTTAGCTTGGTTACTGTTTAAGCTTCACTACTTTGACTGTTGTTCAAACTCATACACCCTAAAAGCATGCTGGCTGTTGATTAAGGGAAACGTACATTGAATAACGTCTGAGTCACTTTGGACAGGTGTTAAGCTGTTTGCTTACTGAAACCGTGCAATGACTACTATTCTGTAAGCCATATAGATAATAACAGTATTTAAACCATAGTGAAAAGGGGCAGGCAGTGAGTTATTTACTACTTCCCTGTTCTCTGTGAGACGATGCACTTGGTATGAGAAGTATGGACACACTCCCTCTGGCTAATTCTTCAACACAGATTTTGGAATGAAGGAGGAGGAAGTATTTCATATTTATGGGCTAACTAACACTTCTAACTCCCTTTTGGTATTTAGATCTTCCAAATTATTTGTAGACATCGGCATAAGCTGAAACGTATCATTATCCTTATGGACATGCAGCCCCACATGGTTGAATAAGGCTAAACTCCTGATTGTGTAAGTGCAGAAAATTAGATTGCAAGACCAAAGGGGATTTACACTACAGATCAATAGACCCTGCCAGGTGCACTTGGGCGCAATTTCACAATCATACCATCGCTGACTCCTTGCCCTATGCAGTCACTCTGATTGTCCGTGGCTCCTTGGCTTCTGATCTTTGTGGCCAACACTTTTAATCAGCAGCTGATCACACAGAACAATGTTCTTTTGTTCAGTAACAATGTCCTTGATAATGCTTTATCTGCTTCACAATGGGTGGCAGTTTGGAGTTTTGCTGTAGGAAATATGTACGTCAAGATGTACAGCATGCTGATTAGGTTGTGCAGCCTTTCTCCTCAATCGATTTTACGTAATGCCATGCTTTCAAGATATAGCCGACATTTTGTTAATAAATACACTGTTGTGGATGTTAGAAGTGATGACGACATTACAGCTATTTCATAGGATACCACTTGAGACTTGGAACCATGCTGGATAATGGTTGGTGATAATAGAAAGTGTTTGCCTTATTGCGTGGTGTCTAATCTTCGTGAAGTATGAACTTGTCAGGACTTGATTAAGAAGTTCAAATCAGTTTTCTAACACTTACTAACCGGCACTACACTTGAGGTATAAGCCTGTCCCAAATATTCCTCAAGCTCCATGCAAGGCTGCCAGCTGAGTCACGTTCAATTCCCTCTTTGTTTCTTTTCCCAATCTTGTTTCCAAGATGAAAAGAGGATCCTGTTGCTTTTCTGTGGTGTATCCCTGTACTGCCTCTCTTCACTGGATCTGACAAACACAACTTGTTTGAAGTGTCCTGGTCTCTCTGTAGCTCCGCTTTTCTTTATACCAGAGAAGAGAGTAAGACATTGTGTGTTGATATCTGTATGTCTTCACGTCTGTTTGTGCATGTGTGTGTGTTTCATTGTCATGCCAAGGACAAGCAGGCTTGTCCCGTGCCAAGTGGTGCCAAGCCAGCTGGCTGTCGCTCGTGCTTTTGTTTTGTGCGTTTTGTGTATTCAGCCCACGACACACATTGTTGTGAAGAGCCATTCACTCCCTATCCCTCCCTCGGCCTTGTATGTGTGTGTGTCTTTTATGGTAGTGACCTTGATGTGGGGAGAAAACTAGGGACACGAGTGGGCCTATGGAGAGCAATAGAGAACATTAGAAATGAAATGCGGATGCATGTAATTACCTACTAAATATTCACTGGTGTTTGACTTTGGACTTACTGCAACTGTGGCGTTCACCTGTTGTTACACCGTAGAGGTGAAGGGCAGCTGCTTGGCTTTGTGGTCAGATCCTGTTTATGACTACTGTTGCCTGGCATCCCGTATGAGACTGTGTACAGTGTAAGAATACAGAAAGGAGCTGGTTATAAGAATGATTTGTAAGCGGATGGTGCACCATTTATTTTCAAAATAAGTTGATGTTATTGAACACAAAATTGTTTCTGTTTTCTTTAACTGACATTTCGACAAACGCAAGATTGTAAGCATGATTCCTGACTTTCCCGAGTACAACTGTTCAAAAGATGCTGGGTTTATTGCCATTTGTACATGTTATCTTGCCCTGCCTTGTAGGACCAGTATATGAAAAATCTTTAACTCCTGGTCTGTTTGAATTGGAGATGCACCTGTACTTATTTTGCTCAGTTACTGACTAAATTAGCTAGAAAGGAAACTTTAGGAAACATCAATCCCAATAGCTCTCTCAACTTCTGTCTTTTTTGTCTGTACTATAGTCTCACAGACAGTCTTGTATGTAATTCAGTTGCAATCTCTTTCCCAGGACAGGGGAACGTAATGAAAAGAAACCGGTCATACTTCGTAATTGTTTTCACAAAGTTTTGTAATTCTTTGGCAGTTCTATCTCAACATTAATGCATCTTAAAACATACCGACATGACTGCCGGCAGCAGCAGACAGAGAACGTCTCAAAAGAAGTTGATTGGCTGGTTCTCCTGCTGTGGTGACCCATGAGAGGAGATGTTTAAAGTGTCTATTCATGAATATTCATGAACAAAGTACAAGCCCTCAGCCCCCCTTCACTCTACCACCTCCTGCTGCCTTATGTGTCCAAAGCTGTTTTTAAATCTACATAATTTGGGTTGAAGTGCCTTTCAAATGGCCTTTCCTCTTCTGACACTTTCTGGAAACAAGGCAGAGACACACTTATTAATCAGGCTCTTATTGTGAGTAGGACAGTGTGTGTGATGGAGACAGAGAAACAGAGATAAATGGCTGCAGAGAAACATCCACAGCAGAAAAGAAACATGAGATGGATAGACAGATTTTGCAAGAAAGATAAGGAAGTTAAAGGAAGTGTGTGTGGGAATGAAACAAACTAAACGGGATGAGGTGAATTCATGCTGTAATCCAATTGTGGCTTAAAAAAGCAAGGCCAGTTGGCATAGTGAGATGTTGGTTAACCACAACAGCAAACTGCAGTAGTGGTTGAGAAAAACAAGATGTTTGACTATTTCACTACAGCCATGAAATAAAAGCACGTGTTCCTGTTTAACCGCTGCCAAAGAGAGTTTGCAAGCTTAACCTGCTCTGGAATACGCTACACGTTCGTCAGGATGCTATGTAGAGTAGAGTTCATGTTCTTACCCATGCCATTTTGCCAATGAACCTTGCCATGGTGAAACATCATTCATTGATTTCCTCTTTTCTTGCCAAAATTACAAATCTTGAGCATATGACTCCCTGTTATGTTTCCTAAGTTATCCGATTATTCTGGTCCCCTCTCTCCTTGGCTCTCCTTTTTTTGCAGCCATATTGATAAAAACATGTCACAGCCAGAAACGATCTGGATGGGGGGTCATCCAACAGCTTCATTGGACACCTCCAGAGGATCTGAATACACCCTCATCAGTCCCCATTCACCAACAGTAGTGAATAAATGAGGGTCATGGAGGTTGGATGGAAATCATGTCCAATCAAATCAAACAGTAATGTCGATGTAATCAAGCATGTATTAAGAACATGGAGAACCAAGTGCGAGGCGCAATAAACGCTTAAACTGGGATGGCGGTGCATCTTTTCAAAAGCCTTTAGAGTCCCACTTATTATGTATTTCATCAAGAATGAAAAAAGAGATTGAGGTTCAAATTTGGTTTATTGTTCACCTTCACACACCAGGCCTATCACTTCTTAAAGTTGGCCGTATTGTTGTTTTATGGTAAGCAAGGACCCCTTAAACAATGAATGACCCACAATGGATTCCTGGTGGACGCCACATGACATGTTGGTCACAAAGTAGATCACGTAGCAACAACATCTATGGCACCTTTTTAACTTTAAACGTCATTTATTTTTATTTTCTTATCATTCATTTTCTCATTCAGATCATTTTCTGTACAAACTTAACTAGGACTATCCTGTTGGGGTGGTGAACATTCAAAGCACAGGTACACATTTAGCTAAGGCTTAGTTATTTTAAAGACTAGTTTTCAGCCATTTTGCTGAAAGGATTCGCTGGATCGTAAAACAATGCAGGTCTATGCTGCTTTTCTTTAAATGAGGTTTCACAATAGCAGTTTTCAGTGCCAGGGGGAAAATACCAGGAAGTGAACTGACAAATACCTACTCTGAAACTCTTCAAGAAGTTTCCCTGTTTGGGGTCAAATGAGCATGTTAAGGAATTAAGACAGGTTCATACTTATTTCAGGCGAATATAAACTTGTTTGCATGTCATTTTTCTTGGTTTTAAAATACCAGTTGTTTCATAAAAATATTGATTTGTGCATTTTACTTATCAGTGCAACTTATTTTCAGGAAACACAAGTTTTACAATTGTTTGCTATAAGATGAAACCTTACAAATCTTCCCCACACATAAATACAGTGCAAACACACTCACACACACACAAACACATTCAACTGTAGCCCTAGGGTTGTTGTTACTAGCTTTTCATTGTTCACACAGAGGGGATTGGGAGGCTTGCATCACTGTTGGTTCAATCTCAAGCCATCCCTGCTCTGTGTGAATCCAGGCTATTGTGTGTGTGTGTACGTACGTGCTTGGTGTTGAGGTGCCTTATTGAGCCGGGGCAAAGAGTGCAGCGCTATCTGTCCTATATTACCAACTCGGTGATAATTTAAACAGATACTCGTGACGAATAAGGCATCAGACAGAAAGAAAAATTAATCTAGAAAAAAAGAAGTTTATTTAAAGTGCATTAAAGATGAGCGGAGAGAGGGGGAAAAAGAGCAATTGAATGACTGAATAGAGCAAATAAGAGAATGGTCTGCTTGGCATTGTGTGTCCCCTAGTGCCTTTCGTAAAGGTCTCTCTCCCTCTTTCTCACCCCGGCAGTGTGTGTGTATGAGACTGAATGAATGTCTAGCGATTGGAAACCTTTTCCTTTTGTAAACTCAAGTCTCTGGCAGAGAGCATTGTGGAGCATTGTTTACCAGCCTGCCCTCCTTTGTTCTGCCCGTGTGTGTGTGTGTGTTTGTGCATGCATTATGTGTGTCCTTGTGTGACAGTTGACATTATCAGATGATTGCTCCCATGACTCGTCGCTGTGTGTGTGCATGCACACGCATGCCAGTGTGCGATTGTGTACACGACAGCTGACATTATTGGTTTGCAACTTTTGCGTATGTGGGTGTGTATCCCTGCTGCGTGTGTGAGGGTGGCCGTTGACATTAGTGTGTGTGTGTGTGTGTGTGTGTGTGTGTGTGTCTGTGTGTCTTCATCTTCCATTCATACCTGGGCTGTGATGCTCCAATTTCTTCAACTCAAAATTGCTGAGCAACGGTTTCCCAGAACTTACCTTTTGCAACATGTTTTTAAATAATCCAAACATATTCTCTTGCCTATTCTCATACTGCAGGTCAATCAATTTAGTTTTACAGTTGACATTTGAATATGTGTGTTTCTGTTGATAAAGTTGTTGCTGCTTGACTTGTTTTAACCCATTTTAAAACTGGAAAAACAAAATCGAATTTATATTTTGAACATAATTAATTAGAACGGAGAAACAGTCCACACAGCATTATGATTCCTGTAATTCAACAATTCAATTTCCCACCAACTTTCCTGTTGTTTGGAAATTGAATTAAAGAGGTTTCAACTCGTGCAATGCACCATCTAAACAAAAAGAAATAAAGAAAGATGTTTAAATGTGTACACAGAAGACATTATATTTCAACTTGATATAATGTTTATGCTATGAGTTTGAAGGCTTATCTGATGCTATACCACTATCCATGACTTTAACTCTTGGTTGTTATTAACAGTGTTACCCAACGTCATGGCAATTATAGTATAAAGAGTATGAACACAGCGTTTATGTTACAATGTCGAAAAATGTGGAATTAAAGCAATGTTGACCAAGTTTAAACTTGTTTGTTCCTGTGCAACGCTTTTCGCTAAATAAAGCTTACAGTGCAGTCTGAATACAATACAATACAGTCTGAATTTTTTGGAGAAAAAAAACATCCATCAGAAAATAAAGCTCACTTTGTGGTTATTGGTCAGATTCGATGGAGTAGACAGCATTCTGTTGTTATGCTATAGTGTCTTTGATCAGAGTGTGCTACTCCTTCCACTTAGTTATATTGCTTTTTTCTAATTTTATGAGATCGGTTTATGAAATTAAATCTCCAGTCTTATGTCTTTTCATTTCAACTAATAGGTTTACCATGTGTGTCTGCCTGTGCAGGGCAGCCAGACCCCCACTATCCGTCCTCCCCCTCCAGTATCTGCTCTCCTCCCGCTCCTCTGCCTTCCTCCACAAGGCCTCCTGGCTGCTGCCTGCCAGCCAGCCGCCTCTCACCCATTGTGGGCTAACAATGGCAGGCGAGGCCCCAGCCTGGAGGCCTACAGCCTGGGTCTTCCAGGGGGGTGTCGGGGTAGGCAGTGCTCGGTGAAGAGGGGTGTGAAAGGCTGACTCTGTGGGGGCAGCCAGTAGGGGAGGGTATCTGAGGTGGAAGCCAAGAAAAAGCAGGTCACGCCCAGATTAAAATTCAATGTATGCCCCACGTACCACTGTCTGCCTACGTCAGCAAGCTGGCCTTGGTACACGGTGGGTTTGGAAGGGGGTGGGGCTGGGGGGGTTGCCAGGGTTGCCAGGGATTCTTAGGATTTCCAGGGTGCTTTGCTGCTGCTCAGTTGTGAGAGAGAGGAAGGCAAAACTAAATATAAGAGACACAGGAATAAAGACACAATGGGGGAGTAAGGAGACATTTTTGTGTTGATAGGAGGAAGGAGGAGGTAGTAATCAGTGTCTGGTCCTCTTCATTACTTTACTTCAGCTGCTCTGAGCTCAGCACACCTTCAGGGTGTGTGTGACTATTGGGGGGGTCTTCTTAATGGGGCAGCAGTAGCATCATAATGCATGCAAGACAAAGCTGATTTGGTGATGCATGGTTCCTTTGTGTTTGTGTTGCATTTGGGTGAGGGGGGGGGTCTCTAAAATACACACACATGCACTCACACATACACAATCCAATCCCCTCTGTTTTGGGCCCCATCCCCATATGGTAGCTTGGCTTGATGAGAGCTTGATGAAGTCAACCAGAAGTCCCCGTGTGTGTGTGTGTGTGTGTGTGTGTGTGTGTGTGTGTGTGTGTGTGTGTGTGTGTGTGTGTGTGTGTGTGTGTGTTTGTGTGTGTGTGTGTGTGTGTGTGTGTGTGTGTGTGTGTGTGTGTGTGTGTGTGTGGTGTGTGTGTGTGTGTGTGTGTGTGTGTGTGTGTGTGTGTGTGTGTGTGTGTGTGTGTGTGTGTGTGTGTGTGTGTGTGTGTGTGTGTGTGTGTGTGTGTGTGTGTGTGTGTGTTTTTTCTGCTAATGGATAAATGAGAGTTTCACCCTTGCAGAGCTATTGTGCAAACGTG